>NC_136804.1:10081972-10119472 GCF_951216825.1 Electrona antarctica
TGTCATCCAGTCATCGTCAGCAAATAGCCTACAATACACTAGCTGTTATACAGAGGAGAAAAAATGGTGTCAGTGAATGACACCTCCTAGTGGTCTCCTGATGGGTGTATTGAAGGCACTGTCCCTCTGACTATCTTATACCAATCCCATTTTATTTGTTTAACTCTACCCTGAGCCATCGCAGACTAGCAAAGTGTGTTGGAAATTGAAATCGGGTGGGTCATGGGGGCTTAAAGGAGCATTCAGTGATTTGGGTGATTTGGGAAAAAAACCCAGTCTGCCCCGGTAACAAGATGTGCTGTGCACATGCATGCACTATAGTGGGGGGACACGCAACAGGCCAACAGCACGCACACCAAGGCCCGCCCCCGCTCTATCATGATTGGCGGAAGGCCCCTCTCTATCCTGATTGGATCTTCGCTGGGCCACCTAGCCAAAAACGAAACCTAAGGTTTTTTGACCCCAGGGGTTAACTGGGGACAGGGAGGAACTCCTTATATGGTCAGCACACTCTATAGTAGGGAGGATTATCACAACAAAACAAAAAAATAAGTGATATTTGAATTAAGTGAAATCACTGAATATACCTTAAAGACTGGGCAGCAGTCATATACTTTTTTTTGGGTGGTCTGATGCTTAGTTTTGAATTTATTATACATCTAATTTGTCCATTAATTGTCACTGTAGTTGTTTTTCTCCCACAATGGATGCAATGTTTGTCCAACGGCCGTGAAAGCTTTGCCACTCAGGTTATTGATTTTTTGGGTTTGGGTATTCAGAGTCCCTTGTAATACTGCCGTCCTTTTCGCCATTTTGTCAGTGTTTGTCCCAAAAACCAGGCCCTCGGGAGCAGACTCCTTATCTCTCTTCTTTTCATTCTTTTCATTCTCTCCATTCTTATTTTGTCCTCTGTCCGTCCTCGACACATTCTTCCTTTTGTCTCGGCTCTGGCGGATGTCGTTTGAGGCGGCCGTATCTCCGGAGTCATCTGCACCTGCCGCTCGATACGTCTCACCTCCCAGTGTTGCCAAAGAGAGAAACCAAGCAGCCACGTCTAGGAAAAGAAGCCCGAAAGATAGGCTATTTTCAAACAAGATCTTGAAATTAAAAATGTGGAATATTTTGGGAGACTCCTTTTAAACATTTTAACAACAGAAATCTGGTACGGGGGTTCCTGGCACAAAACATTTAAGAAATTGAAAGGTCACACTCAAGTAAGCAAGTAAACTTTAGAAACAAGAAACTTAAGAAAACACAACCCGTAACTAATAATTACAAGCTCAACGTTGTTTATAATAAGTGGAGAGGGAGGCCCCTCCCTCCCTCTCTCTCTCTCTCTCTCTCTCTCTCTCTCTCTCTCTCTCTCTCCTTTTCTGACCTCCGCTATCCCACCTCCACCTCCTCTCTCTCTCTCGCCCCTCGATCACCCCCCACCAATGCTACTTTTTGTCACGTCTCTCCAATTGATCCCTTTCCGTCCTGCATCAGGTCTTTCATCCCTTCGTCTCTGTTGTCGCTGACTCACAATGTGAAACAATACAATATGACTGGACTCCCCACGTCCATTGTTCAAAAAGTGTTTTGTTTGTGATCATAACAAATGAAAAATATAGCCTACCGGTATATCACTTGCTAATTAAAAACAGATGTACAGCAGATTCAAATTAAATGTACATCTACACATTAGGATGGCAGTGTGTGCACACACATGCGTGGGCACACCACACACACGCACATACACAGTCACACAACCACTCAAACCACAACCACTCTCTGTCAGACACACAGACACCCAGTAATTCAAAAATGTGTTGACACCTAATCTCTCTCTCTCTCTCTCTCTCTCTCTCTCTCTCTCTGACTGGATGAGATGAGTGCTGTCATTCTGACCTCTTTTGTTCCCTGTGGTCTGTCTTCTCTGCATGTGGTCTTCTTGTTACTTTTGTTCTGCTTGGCTGTGGTAACCTCTCCTCTCCTCTCCTCTCCTCTCCTCTCCTCCGTGCTATTTACTGTAATGTAACAGCACCATTAGCTGCTGTGTATTCCAGAGACAGAGAGAGAGAGAGAGAGAGACAGAGAGAGGTGGTGGTGGTGGTGAGGAACTGACTAGAACTGTGACTTATATGGCGGCCGACACCTAGCATGATCGTCACTTGATTTCACACAATCTTTAACCATGCACTGCATGCCTGTGTGCTTTAACTCAAGTAGCCTACATTGGACCGAGCAACTTTCACTTGCTGCTGAGTCATATTTGACCTCCAGTGATCTACAGTATATGGTGACTCAATTATTGTGTGTATGTGCGTGCGTGCGTGCGTGCGTGCGTGCGTGCGTGCGTGGGTGGGTGGGTGCGTGCGTGTGTTATGGTTTTCTGTGCACTAGCTCCCTCCTCTGGAAGCTCCTGTACATGCATTTGTTTGCCTTTATGTGTCCATGGCTGGGAGCTAATCAGTATGCTAATCTCAACACAGGACATCTGAAAGAGAGAAGAGAGAGAAAGAGACAGACATACAGAGAGAGAGAGAGAGAGAGAGAGAGAGAGAGAGAGAGAGAGAGAGAGAGAGGATGAAAGCAAGACAGACAGAAACAGGAGAGCGACAGATAAGATAGTGGAGAGGGAGAAGAACAAAATGGGATTGGAGGGAGAGAATGGGGTTGAAGAGATAAGGAGAGACACTAGAGAGACGGGGGTTGAGAGAGAGAGATGTTGTAGAATTTTGTACATGCACGCACGCACGCACGCACGCACGCACGCACGCACGCACGCACGCACGCACAACAAAGGTTCCACCCCCCACCCTGACAAGCACTTATGTAGGAAGTGCGGATGCGTGCACGTGACCTCACCCGCTTCTCGCCCTCAGGGCGTCTTCATGGTAATATTAAGTACATTAGGCCACGGCTGATCTGCCAATTCTGTGCAGTGCCACCGATCTTTACAACAAAATCTGACAAGGTTTCTAACAAGACACAAAGTAAAGCATTATCTGCTTATGTGCAGAATCCACTTTAGTGGAACAGACCACTGTTTGGGTGGGGAAATCAACTTTGAAACGTCGAGACAACATGGCTAAATCCGGCTCTGTCTCCTGACTCTCCTCCCATGTACCGACTCTGGGTGTCAAATCTGGTGGAGTGCTGATTCATAACGGCCTCTGCTGTAATCCCACTGCATGCACACGCACGCACACACGCACGCACGCACGCACGCACGCAACGCACGCAACGCACGCACGCACGCACGCACGCACGCACGCACGCACGCACGCACGCACGCACGCACGCACAGACAGCTATAACAAGACATTGGCGCATTGTGTTCTGCTCATTCCTCTCTTCTCCTCTCCTCTCCTCTCCTCTCCTCTCCTCTCCTCTCCTCTCCTCTCCTATACGCTCTTGTCACAAAAAATCCGTTGCTCCCTCTCTTTCTGTCGCCTCTCTCTCTCTCTCTCTCTCTCAGGTGTTTCAGTTATGGCGTGTGTGTGTGTGTGTGTGTGTGTGTGTGTGTGTGTGTATGTGTGTGTGTGTGTGTGTTTATATGACTCTCTGTCTCTTGCTCCTTTGCTGAATCGAGCCAGAGAGAGAGAGAGAGAGAGAGAGCCATTGCCTAAGGGCGTTCTCAGGGAGCAGCATCTCTGCCTCAAAGCAACGCGCGCGCGCACGCACGCACGCACGCAAGTGCGCATGGGCATTGGGAATACCACAAAAATACTGTATGTGCAGCCTTGCCAATTTACTAGTGGCACAGTGCATACAGCTGGGTGGATATAGTTATGCATGCTGGCACTTATACCTGCATGTTCCACATATAATGTGTCCCGTGCCCGTGCAGCATTAACGTCTGAGGGTACTCCTTCTCCGCGCTGATTCACCGCGCTGCGAGGATGGCAGTCGGCTGACCTGGAAAATGTGAGAGCTTGCAGGTGAACATGCGCACATATTTGAATATCTTATCCTATTTCCAGCATAGCCCCAAGCCTCCTCTTATGCCTGGGGAGGGGGAGAGAGAGAGAGAGAGAGAGAGAGAGAGCAGAGGGCCGTCAATGAGCCCTTGGATGTAAATTCATAAAAGGAGTCAACCCATCAAGTCCATATTAAGGGTGATTTATACTTGGTTGCGGGCCGGTGTCACAGGCCAAAAATAGCCGATCGACAAGTCTGAGCGCTAGCTCACTGGCGTCGCTGCTAGATCGGCTAATTCCATCCGCGGCGACAACCGGCTCGCGGCCGAGTATAACTCAGGGTTTTATGGCCTCCCCCCGGAAATGGGGCCAGCGACTGCCATGCATATTTCAACAGCTTTTTTGGAGAACTGCCTTTTGCTAAATGTAAGGGGCCATGATGGGTGTCGCTTGATGGGAGGGAGGGGGTAGGGTGTGTGTGTGTGTGGGGGGGGGGGGGGACTGCATATAATGAGTTCACCCCAGATGGGAAGTGGGCCTTTATTATTAAGGGACCAATAAGTCACGCAGTGACTATGGTCACTTATTGTTTTTGTGTTTATTTTTCTTCTTCTCCTTCTCCTTCTCCTTCTCCTTCTCCTTCTCCTTCTCCTTGTCCTTCTCCTTCTCCTCCTTCCGCCAAAAATTGCAGTTCTGACTGAACGGTGCAGTCGGTTTTCGTGAAATGCGGGAATCTGGTATATGAAAAACAGTTCTTCTTCTATCTTGGTCCCGCTTTATCGCTGCTTGCAGCTATATTTATTATTTTTGGCAGAGGAGATTGAGGGGTCTTGTAACATTGAACGTCGGAGGGATCATTTTCATTTCGAGCGCGGGGTCCGTTCAGATGGGACGGGAGGTAGCGTGGCCCGTGTCTGATGATGAGGTATATAGTCTGCTCTTCAAACTCAAAGATCTCCACACAATGCGCTGTGCTGCACGTTGACTATAGGTCAGCGCTAATGCAAGGTGTATTAGACCGAGTGACCATGCACCCCAGGGGTTTCAGGGGTCCCCAGCTAAATAATTGATAACTCTAGATCTGAGAGTGTACAAATTGAATTAACCAAATGGATACCGGTCCATTTGGTTCCATTTGTCAGAGTTATGGGGTTCCTTGAACTGAATGTTTGGGAATCCCTGTATTTTTGTGTTACAGATAACATCAAGGTAAGACACAGTCAATTTCATCACAATTGGCCGATTACATCTTATCTAAAGTGCATTCACTGTTGTATTGACTATATTTGACTTCCATTCTGATCATCTGAAAGACCCACTCCTTGGGGAAACATTTTGGTTCATGTATTTTTGAAGCTCACCGGTGAAAACTCCGCTAGTTTCTTTAAGATAAAGTCTTCTGTGATGTAACCTGATCTGTGGGCCAACGAGGAAGTGGTTGGCTTGTTTTCATTGCGTCTTATCTGGTGTGCATTCTCTATGGATACTGGTATGGTACTGATACTGATATTTATGATACTAACCACATTCTGGAGGATGAAACATATCCATAATTCATATGGATATGAATACTAAATGAGTGCTAAGTGAAGATATAGAGCAGGGGGGGGGGGGGGGGGGGGGGGTTATTGGGGTTATTTTAATACATTTAGTGTCCCGGAATCTAGACTATGAGAATAGCAATATCTGAAGCAAGACAGTAAATAGTTAGGTAATTAAAACCTGTATGGATGACAAAGAAACAGAGCAAATAGCACATTATGTTTACAGCTATTTAACTGGTAATGTACGCAATGATGATACAATGTCAGAAGGCATCAAATGGTATGAATATCTCCACATGATTTAAGGATATAAACCTTTGTGGACAGGACCTGGCTTTAACTGCAGTGTTTGGTTAGACAGGTTTAAACTTTTCAATATTCTGTTGGAGTGTGTTCAGCATTCACCTGCATTGATGTCTGATTCATAACAGACTTGGGTATTTTCTTCAACACTACGGAGTTTCATTTCATTTAAGCAGGGGGATAAAAGAAGAAAAAAAAACACCGGCACATGCCTTGATGTGTAACCACTAACCAGGGTGAAAAGGGTATTTTTTTAAACAGGAAAATGGCATGTTATTCTCAAGAGTGTATCACATTGGTCCAGTTTGGCCGTTATAAAGTAAATACAAATTATTCAAAGCACTTACTTTGGAATGCTGGCAAACATTCAATTATAGCCTGCGCCATGTTTTAGTGCTATCTTTGTTCACAGGTTGGTTTTATTCAGCCTGGCGATACCTCTGGAGAAAGGCCTTCAAGGGATAGTTCACAATTTTGGAACTTAAGTTGTATGAAATACTTGCCATTAATATAGTGGTTGCAACTGTATTAATTGATTGCCCGAGTCCCGTGGTGGGGTCACGCATTAAAAGTAAATGTATCCACAAAACTAGCGTCATTTGTATTGTTAACCTATTTCTAAAATATTAGCGCAACTTTCATTCAACTTTGACCCCTCTATCACATGACATGGAACAATTATTTTGGCGTAGTGATATGGACACAAAAAACTGTTCTGTGTGATAGAGGGTTAAAAAATGAACGAAAGTTGCACTATATGCTAGAAATAGGTCAACAATACAAATGACGCTAATTTTGTGAATTAATTTACTTTTAATGCGTGGCCCCAGTGCCCCCCACAAAATGACCGGAACTACTTAGTAATATCTCAGCAAAACCAGAGCAGAACTCCCACCACGGGATTCAGGCAATCAATTAATACCATTTAAGCAACCACTTAAAGGCGTAGTGAAACGGAAATGGTGGACATTTTATTTTGAAGTTTCAGACGGTCTCAAGTTGAAACACCGCTATGAAGTTTCTGAACCAATCAGAGCGTCGCATCCCTTCAGGGGATGGGACGGTAGCTAGGGATGGGTAGCTATGCTACGCAGGACAGCGTGTGGATGTTTGTTTACAAATCAGATAGTCGGCCAGCTTTACCAGTTTACTCTTAATGTGGCTTATTTCTACCCTATAATGTTTTCAGATACATTTTTTTGCGTGATTAAGTTGAAACCGAGTAATACACTCTCTGGATGTTATCTAGAATGGGAATAAAAACGGAAGATTTCTGTAATCAGTAGCAGCTGTGCAGCCTGTGCTGGACGGATGCGGAGATATGGGGAATTAAACTGGTGAGCTTCATTTTTATTGGCTTTTATCGATGTGGGCCTCGACACGTCATCACGCAGCACGCTTTCGTTTTCAGGAAGTAATACAAAATATTTTTATGGACTTTTGATATAAAAACACACAAAAATGTGAATTTTCCCATTTTTTTGGCATCCATTGTTAGGTATGCCCATATGATGACCACGAATCTGGTCTAAAAGTGTGAAAAACGTATTTTTCATTTCACTACACCTTTAAGTTAAAAAAAAATCTGAACTATCGAGTGGTGTATATTAAATTTGACCATGAAGATAGGTTGAAAAGTGGTGAAAAGTGGTGAAGTCGTCTTCACCACTTTTCAACCTATCTTCATGGTCCTCACTAATGTTCATGATGAAATAGCTTTTTTTCTACTCTGATCTTTTTTGAGCGGCATATATGGGGGCTTTCCCTTGTATGGGGATTTTGAATGACACACTGACTGACTGACTGACTGACTGACTGACTGACTGACTGACGGACAAAAATGTACGATTTCATAGTAAATAAGTATTATTCTCTGGTATCGGTATTCGGTATATATATATCGGATCAGGAACAAAAAAGTGTAAATCGAAATTTAAAAAAAATCTTCCAACTCCTGACAGTTTTCTGACATACCTATGTTTCTATATCAGTGGAGCTCAATATTTCATGTCAAGGACCCCAAACATTATATGTAATTGGCCACCGACCCCCATCTGAAAATATGTTGTTCCAGGGACCACTCCGGAAGCAAAGATATGAGTTAAAAACGTTCGCTCTGAAAGAATATATATTCAAAATATTTGTGACACATTTTCACAATTGAGTGCCACGCTACGAGCTTGTAGATCTGCTATTTTTCAATAGCTAAAGTAGCCTATAACATCATTCTTAAAACACCAAAAGGAGTTCCCGCCCAGAACGGGTTTAAACCAGCTGTTAGAAGTTGTGTTGCGACCGGCTCACTCAGCAGGGGAACGTGTTCCTCCACAGCTGCTCAACCGCCTGATACTGGCAGATAACGGCCACGGCGGTTGGTTCCCATCGCGTATATACAGAGTATTTCACCTGGTTCTCATCACACCAAGAACCACATTCCAACCAAGATTGTCATAATGTTTGGGTTAAAAAAAAAAAAGATAGATTTTGAAAATCTTACTATTATACATAATGGTCTCTGTCGGGTGGAAATAACCTCATTATGTCCAAAACTGTTACTTGTCAGAATTCAAATTTTTAAATCACACCTGTGTGAAGTGAGGGGCGCTCTTGTCGTCGTACATCAAATAAAAAAATAATATACTTCTTCATGAATTAATTTTTCAACTTATTTTATTATCATTTAACCATGATACAATGTTTAAAAAAACCTAATCTTTTCACCATGATCATGTAAGATGACAACTGAATTTATGTGATTGAGTAACAGATCCACATGAGCTCAAAATGTGTCGCTTCTCGCCGCGTTTAGAGCTTGCGGATCTTCTACTTTTGATACTTTTGTGTGACGCTGTATTGTGATCAAGTAGGCTATGACATTAATTTATGAAAAACATTAAACTATATATATATATATATATATATATATATATATATATATATATATATATGCAGGCCAAAGAGAACTTCCCCAGGGAAAAGGAAGGGACCGCACACTCCAGAGACTCAGGACAAGATTTAGTTATGCTTCATTTCTTTATTGCACGACGCGTTTCGCCGTTTGGCTTCGTCAGGTGCTTGCATACATGCACAGGTGTGAATTTCACAGTCATTTATAGTGACAACCCATCATCCCATGATCAGATAACTCCGCCCCTATACCTATATATGGCTACACAGGTCATACAGTTATATAAATGTATCAAGGTGGGCAGGTTAAGAATGCAATATAAATGCAATATATATAAAAAATATAACAAACAGACAGAAAATACAATACAATGTTTAACAAGAAACCCAGTGTGGTGTAAACATGAGGTGCTTACATCCACACAAAATGTATATATACACACATATTCAACATGACACCTTAATCTGTTTGTTCAATACTATTTTATAAAAAGGAGCTTAAATCTAGGCTTTCATTAAGGCCATGTGGCTCCATTGAGTTCAATGTGAAAATCCAATAACTCTCTCGTTGTAACATGAGCTTTTTCATGTCCCCACCTCTGGGTGGTAGTGTAATCTTTTCAATGCCCATGAACTTGAGGGTGGCTGCAGAGCCGTGGCCCCTCTCTTTATAGTGCCTAGCTATGGCATAATCCATATTACCATGTCTAATGGCTGCCTTGTGTTCGGCTATACGTATCTTTAGGTTGCGTTTGGTCTGTCCAACATAAATCATCCCACAGGGACATTTCAACATATAGATCACATGGGTAGTGTTACAGTTGATGAAATGTTTAATTTTATACTCCTGTCCTGTGTGAGGATGATAGAATACTTTGGTGGTTGAAGTGTTAGAGCAGTGAGTGCATCTGCCACACGGGTGATTACCATACAACTCATCTCTCAGCCAATTAGAACTGGTACCAGGTGATTTATACATTGAGGTGACCACCGAATCTCTGATGTTTCTGCCCCTGGTGAAGCAAAACCTAGGAGGTGATGACGCAATATTTTTTAGGTTAGGGTCATATTTAAGTATGTCCCAGTGTTTGGTAAGGATGTTCTTGATGGCTTGAGATGAGGTGTTATATTCTGATACAAAGGTGACTCTGTTACCCTCTACATCTTTTTGTACAGGCTCTAGGAGGGATTCTCTTTGTACATTTTGGACTTTGTTTCTGGCTCCGTGAATAACGGTCTCTTTGTAGCCCCTACTTTTGAACCTGTCGTGCATCTCTGCTGCTTTTATTTCAAAGTCTGCAGGGTTGCTGCAGATGCGTTTAAGACGCAGAAACTGTCCTTGTGGGATATTATCAATAAGACGTTTAGGATGATGACTATTTGCATGTAACACACTATTTCTGTCTGTGGGTTTACGATAGATAGTAGTGTTGAGGACCCCATTTTCATTCACTGATATACGTAAGTCAAGAAAATCAATCTGTTCTTTACTGTACTCAATTGTGAATTTAAGGGTAGGATGTGTGTTGTTAATATACTGCCTGAATTCAAACAATTCACTTTCTGAACCCACAAACACCAGCAGAATGTCATCAATAAATCTCTTCCAAAAAACCACTTTGTCTAAGAGAGGGGAAACAGCCTTATTATGGATAAACTGGGATTCCCAGTGACCCATAAATAAATTGGCATAGTTGGGTGCAAACGTTGAACCCATGGCTGTTCCCTGAGTCTGGATATAGAACTTGTTATCAAACATAAAATAATTAGACTTTAGAATAAAGTTTGTCATGTTGAGTAGCAACTCTGAAGAAATCTCATCTCTAGGATTGAGATAGTGTGACATAGCCGCCAGGCCATCCTCATGTGGTATGTTTGTATATAAACTTTCAACGTCAAATGTTACCAAAAATGCCCCTTGTGGGATGGATAATGCAGTCAATGATTTAATCACATCCCTGGTGTCTGCAATATAAGCAGGTAGGGTTTTAACGATGTCTTTGATAAAGTAGTCAACAAATTGACTTAATGGTTCTGACAAGGAATTATTACCAGAAACAATGGGTCGGCCTGGCGGGTTGGTCAGAGTTTTGTGTATCTTGGGCAATAAATAAAAGACTGGTATGGTGGGGGATTCAACCTTTAGAAATTCATATTGCTTTTGTGTGATTTGTTTATCACGGAGCGCAACATCCAGAATCTTGTCTCTATCTTTCATTAGCTGTTCAGTGGGATTGTGCGAAAGTGGTTTGTAAAAGGCAATGTTCCCCAATTGCCGCATTGCTTCAATTACATAATCATTCGTGTTCTGTACCACGATAGAACCACCTTTGTCTGCAGGTTTAACAATAATTTTGTTGTTCACCTTTAACTCGTCAAGAGCTTTCTTTTCAGCTATAGACAGATTGTGGTGTTTATATACCTGGTTAGATTTACAAAGTTTCTGGATGTCTTGTTCCACCATTTTACTGAACGTAACCAAAGTAGGATTCTGAGTACTAGAAAGAGGGTAGAAGGAGGATGGCTTGTTTAATTTATTCAGTGGGTTAACAGGTGTAGACTGATTTGCATTTCTGAAATGATGCTTTAGATGTAGTAGTCTAAAGAACTTATAGCAGTCCACTTTCAGTTGAAATGCGTTAACCTTGTTAGTAGGAACAAACGAAAGGCCTTTACCTAATACTGAAACTTGGGGAGGGGTGAGATCACAGTCTGAGATATTAATTACCGCCCGTTGCTCTGGCTTCTGGTGACGACTGTGTATGGACTGTTTCTTTTTCCCCCGCCTCGTCCTCTTCCTCTCTTTCGTTGGCCGCGGTGCCGTTGGTCGCCGTGCCGTTGGTCGTGGGGTCGAGCGTCTAAAAAACGCTCGTCCTGGGAATAGGTAGAATCGCTGGATGGAGCCGGGTCGGAGTCATCGGCATGGTGGTGGGACTCTTGGTTCCAGGTGCCGTGTGTGGGGTGCTGTCCCCGGCGTAGGCCCCCTCGGTGTCGCTGCTGCTGTTTTTGCTGCTTCTGCTGTTTCTCGAGCCACCCTGGTTGGTGCCAGCTGTAAACGATGCCCTTCTTGTAGTCCTCCGCGTTCCTTTCAAACTTGCTTCTTTTAGAGGCCCTCAGTTCGTTTTCGACCTTCACTAGGTCATCCTTAATCTTACGTTCCATGTGGGTGAAATCTTCAGGGCTGAGCTTTTCACATAGCTCCTCTTTGATCTTCAGAGTTTCAGTTTTAGCTCTCTCGGCTTCATTTGTGGCCTGTTCAATAGCGAGCAACATCAAGTCCATTGAGCATTTGTTCAAAACTTGTTCCCATTTTTTCATGAAGACGGGATCATCTCTGCCGAAAGCCGGTAGTTTGTAAAGTCGCAGCCCTTGCGGTATCTGCTTGGCTTTCCATTGTTCAGACAGATGCACCGCATTCCATTTGTGTCGACACTCTTTGTTGTAGGAGCGTTCCAAAGCGATTTTTTGATCACTCACCGCGGGTGCAGAGCCGTCAGGTCTGTGTTCACCGTCAAACAGGGATAGTTGAGACAAAATCTGCTGTGCTTCAGTGTCGCTAAAAGTCAAACACTGAGCCTGCTGGATGGCGTGAGCTTGTTGATGCTCACGCTCAGACATCATTGTCGGTAGGAGTGCTATGAGAAAGACGTGGTCTCTTGCCGATGACCACACAGGAACAATATAAACAGATAGCTTCTCACATGCACATCCAGGTGGGGGAGGTGCTGGTAGGCAAGGTATAGATGCAGGCCAAAGAGAACTTCCCCAGGGAAAAGGAAGGGACCGCACACTCCAGAGACTCAGGACAAGATTTAGTTATGCTTCATTTCTTTATTGCACGACGCGTTTCGCCGTTTGGCTTCGTCAGGTGCTTGCATACATGCACAGGTGTGAATTTCACAGTCATTTATAGTGACAACCCATCATCCCATGATCAGATAACTCCGCCCCTATACCTATATATGGCTACACAGGTCATACAGTTATATAAATGTATCAAGGTGGGCAGGTTAAGAATGCAATATAAATGCAATATATATAAAAAATATAACAAACAGACAGAAAATACAATACAATGTTTAACAAGAAACCCAGTGTGGTGTAAACATGAGGTGCTTACATCCACACAAAATGTATATATACACACATATTCAACATATGTTGAATATGTGTGTATATATACATTTTGTACATTCTGCATCTATACCTTGCCTACCAGCACCTCCCCCACCTGGATGTGCATGTGAGAAGCTATCTGTTTATATTGTTCCTGTGTGGTCATCGGCAAGAGACCACGTCTTTCTCATAGCACTCCTACCGACAATGATGTCTGAGCGTGAGCATCAACAAGCTCACGCCATCCAGCAGGCTCAGTGTTTGACTTTTAGCGACACTGAAGCACAGCAGATTTTGTCTCAACTATCCCTGTTTGACGGTGAACACAGACCTGACGGCATTTATATTGCATTCTTAACCTGCCCACCTTGATACATTTATATAACTGTATGACCTGTGTAGCCATATATAGGTATAGGGGCGGAGTTATCTGATCATGGGATGATGGGTTGTCACTATAAATGACTGTGAAATTCACACCTGTGCATGTATGCAAGCACCTGACGAAGCCAAACGGCGAAACGCGTCGTGCAATAAAGAAATGAAGCATAACTAAATCTTGTCCTGAGTCTCTGGAGTGTGCGGTCCCTTCCTTTTCCCTGGGGAAGTTCTCTTTGGCCTGCATCTATACCTTGCCTACCAGCACCTCCCCCACCTGGATGTGCATGTGAGAAGCTATCTGTTTATATATATATATATATTGACATAATATCTCTCTCTCTCTCTCTCTCTCTCTCTCTCTCTGCTCAGCCTCATATGCAAACATTGCGTATGATGGCATTATAATAGCTCGTGAAATTTAGTAAATGTGAAAACATATGTGGGGTGTGCGGTTTGTCCGTGTGCCATCGTGGCCACCTCCACGGCTAATTACATCCTCCCCCAAACGTGCTGTGTCCCATCGCACATTAATTTGGCAGCAGTGTGCCCTTAATTGTCAATTTGTCATTAACGGAATACATAATATTTACATACTCGGAGTGGTAGTCGCCTGCGCTAGGCGGCGAGCAACAGGTTGCTTTGCTTATTGCCGGTTTGTCTTGTTTAGCCGCATTGCTAATGGCCATGCTACGGCAGACAAATGAGACGCGCTCACACACAGGAGATGCGTTGTCCTCCTGCGAGCTCATTCCTTCCTCAGCTCGTTAGGCTGCGAAATGCACAATGTGACCAGCTGAGGTGTGCCAGGAATGCCTCTGAGAGGCGATCAAAAAGAACAAACCGTTGTTGTTTTTTCCTTTTCTTTTTTTCCCCTCTTTTTTGGGGGTGGGGGGGTGTTCTCTCCCTCAATCTTTAAAAAATGCCCCGGGGCAGCCTAATTGGATTTGGATCCAGACAAAACCTTCCGATGTGCATCGGGTGGATTCATGTTTTTGCCTACGGCAAAGTCCATTCATTCATAGATGGATAGAGAGAGAGATAAAGAGAGATAGAGTGTGTGTGGGAGAGACTCAAGCTACTCTTTATTACTGCGAGAAGAAAAAGAAGCAATTGCTTGGAGGAAATGCCAGAATGGCTCTTTGAATTCCTGCCGGGCCTCGTCACTGAGCCACGGACCAGGGAGCTGAGACAGCCAGCATCTGGAAACTAAGACACAGCGGAAAGGTGGAGAGTGAAGAGGAGGAGGAGAGACAGGATAAAGGAATTGAATTGGGGCTAGATGGAGGAAGGATGGTAGGTATGTGGAACGTAAGTTAAGGTATGAGAGGAGGGGAAATAGGAGAGATTGTGCTGGTTCAGTGGTTGGTAATAGAAGGTAAGATAAATAGTAAGAGGGTAGGGAGGGAAAATAGAGAGGGAGAGAAAGAGAGAGATGAACTAATTGGAGATGAGGATGGAATGAATTGACAACCAAACAATGAGAGAGACAGAGATATGGCGTGAGCATGACACAGACCGGACAGAGGTGAGGATCGAGGACAGAAGGGGACGCGAGAAAATATACAGTTGGAGGCCATCGATATTGTCCTTTTCTTTTTGCTGAGGTTTGCGTGATCTGCGCAAAAGGACAGTTAACCCATTTTGGGCGGGAACCCCTTTTGGTGTTTTAAACATTATGTTATAATTTAGCTATTGAAAAATAGCAGATCTACAAGCTCATAGCGCGCCACCGAGTGGCGCGCTACGAGCTTGTAGGTCTGCTATTTTTGAAAAATCGTGAAAATAAACTGGAGGATTTAGAAGGATTTTTTAAAATTTTGAGGTCAGGCCTAAATGGGTCAAATGATAAGGGACAATATCGGTGGCACCCAACTGTAGCCTCCTCTAGAGAGAACGTTCATGGGGAAAGGAATCTGAAAAAAAAATGAGTGCAATTCGAGAAAACAAGGCAACGACACTTGAGAGAGGCCGTCAAAACATCAACAATCAGACGGGGAATAGAGACAGTCAGCTAATGCAGTGAAAGCCGTCCCTGCCACAGACACCCTCGCCGTGGCGGAGTATTGCCGAGGGGGGCTCTCAGGAGTGGGAAAACAAATATTACATTAGAAAAGACAGAAGCCATTTGTCACCGGAGGCCTGAAAGGTAGTTAAGTCAACGGAATGTATAGGGAGGGAGTGCGGGGGAGGCCGATATAGCGGAGATTGTGCCCGTGTCAAGTCCGTTCAGTCAGTTGTCTGGTGTCCTCCGATGACTCCCTGCGCTTAACCCATTTAGGACTGAGGCCAGATTCTACAAAATGTCTTCTAAATCATGACAGTTTTCTGAAAAACCTATATGTTTCTATGTCAGTGGCTCTCAAACTATTTCATGTCAAGGACCCCCAGAATTATATGTAATTGGCCGCGGACACCCATCTCAAAATATGTTGTTCCAGGGACCTCCCAGAAGCAAAGATTTGAGTTAAAAGCATTCACTGGGAAAGAATATACATACAGATTTTTGCACATTATCACGATTTAAAAAAAATATCAGATCTACAAGCTCGTAGTGCGGCTACGAGCTTGTAGCCGCACTACAATTTTTAAATAATGGTTAAAGGACCACTTCACCACTTTTCAACTTCTCTTCCTATAATTGGTCCTAACTAATGTTCATGATAAAATACCACAATTTTTTCCCACTCAGTTTTCCTACTCAGTGGGCAGTTCAGAAACCCGTCCACCAGTGACATCATCGATGGTGAATCCAAGCTAATAGAAACGGCAGGCTTTCTTTTCCTGAAAAGTTGCAATGCAAAAGTTGAAGCCATCGTTCTCACGATAATAAAAATCGAAATATATTTTAAAACAAATCTTGTTTAAAAAAAAATCTGCCTAATGATGATGTCACTGGTGGACGGGTGTCCGAACTGCCCAAAGCCCTCCTATGAGACACAGACTGAGTAGGAAAAAATGGTGGTGTTTTATCATGAACATTAGTGAGGACCAATTATATGAAGAGATGTTGAAAAGTGGTGAAGTGGTCCTTTAAAAGCGAAAGCAACAAAGATGCGTTCCCGTCCTAAATGCGCTTAAAAGGATAAGGCCGAGCTCCGAGTTCCACCGGCCCGCTGTACTACGACACCTAGCTCCGAGTTCCACCGGCCCGCTGTACTACGACACCTAGCTCCGAGTTCCACCGGCCCGCTGTACTACGACACCTAGCTCCGAGTTCCACCGGCCTGCTGTACTACGACACCTAGCTCCGAGTTCCACCGGCCCAGCTGTACTACGACACCTAGCTCCGAGTTCCACCGGCCCGCTGTACTACGACACCTAGCTCCGAGTTCCACCGGCCCGCTGTACTACGACACCTAGCTCCGAGTTCCACCGGCCCGCTGTACTACGACACCTAGCTCCGAGTTCCACCGGCCCGCTGTACTACGACACCTAGCTCCGAGTTCCACCGGCCCGCTGTACTACGACACCTAGCTCCGAGTTCCACCGGCCCGCTGTACTACGACACCTAGCTCCGAGTTCCACCGGCCCAGCTGTACTACGACACCTAGCTCCGAGTTCCACCGGCCCGCTGTACTACGACACCTAGCTCCGAGTTCCACCGGCCCGCTGTACTACGACACCTAGCTCCGAGTTCCACCGGCCCAGCTGTACTACGACACCTAGCTCCGAGTTCCACCGGCCCAGCTGTACTACGACACCTAGCTCCGAGTTCCACCGGCCCGCTGTACTACGACACCTAGCTCCGAGTTCCACCGGCCCAGCTGTACTACGACACCTAGCTCCGAGTTCCACCGGCCCAGCTGTACTACGACACCTAGCTCCGAGTTCCACCGGCCCAGCTGTACTACGACACCTAGCTCCGAGTTCCACCGGCCCAGCTGTACTACGACACCTAGCTCCGAGTTCCACCGGCCCAGCTGTACTACGACAACTCGTCAGGTGGGCTTTCAGGGCCTTGCTTCCCTCTGTCCGTCCCAACATTCTATCCCTCTCATTCACTCATGTGTCACTCCCTCTTTTCTTCTCACTCACTCTCCCTCCCGAGTCCCTTCCCTGCCCGTTCCGGCCGCGGCCGCGGCCGTGTCAAGGACGGTGACGAATGTGGTTGGCGGGGACACCTTTCGATGATAATGTCTCTCTCTGCACAATATATATGTGGGTGGTGTGTGGCCTAAATGACAGCTGCACTTTGCTTGCGCCCGCGTGACAGTTAAGAGATCATTTCCCCCAAGAACAGTGGTGGAAAAAGTGTATTTTCTTAAGTAAAAGTATCAATACTGCAATACAGAACTACTCCGTTACAAGTAAAAATGAATTCAAAATGTACTTGAATAAAATGTACAAAAGTATTGGCATCAACATACTGTAAGTAAAATAACTCATTATGCAAGTTTTCAAATGTATAAAGTAAAAAAAGCTTGTAGATCAGGTATTTTCAAATGGCCGAAATGTATATAGGGCTGAAGTGGTTACTGTGTCTTCACTGTCTTGTGATAATAATCAAAATCTACAAAGTAACTAAGTAAAGTTTTCAAATAAATGTAGTGGAGTAAAAGTACAGTATATTTGCCTCTGAGATGTAGTGGAGTAGAAGTACAATTATTTGGAAATTGGAAATACTCTAATAAAGTACAAATACCTCAAAATTTCACTTAAGTTCAGTACTTAAGTACATGTACTTAGTTACTTTTCACCACTGGTTATTCTTGGCGGTGTGCCATTTGGACTGGACAAAGACTTCACATTGTGATGGACAAGATGGAGTACGTGCCTCGTAGCAGAAGAGTTATATGCCAGTGTTGCTTGCCGGTTGTCAATCACCTCAATAAGCCTATCTCACAGAATTTCCCCGCCCCCTTAATACGCCCCCTTTCGGGGTTAGTGGTGATAGCGTGACGTCACTCCATAGACGCTACATGTTAACAGAGGTAATTTAAGAAGTCTACAACTTTTGTTTTCTCAAGGTAAGGTTTGTTCTATCTGTTCGAGCTGATTTACCATCTTGTTTGCTTCATAATAATATTGGTCTGTCACATTTTTACATTAGAAAATGTACTTAGATTCTCCAGAGAAAAAAACGTGTAAATGCTAATGTTAAATGACACCACTATTTACCGGAAGTGGGCGTGGAAAGCGGGCTGTGAGATAGGCCTATCACAGGTGCTCACAACACATCGGATTGTGACGCTTTGTGAGCTTGTGGGTCATCAACAATGAAGAATGACAGGCTATTGTGCACTGCTAATTTTGTTGACTAAGACTAAAAGACTGAAGTTTTTGATATTTAGTCGACTAAGACTAGACTAAGACTAAACAATGTCAGATGACTAAATAGTAGTAAGACTAAATGGTGTGTTATTCAAAATACTAAATATTTTCTGGCAAAATTAACATTTCATTAACAATAAGACTAAAATACTTTATAGTCAACTAAGACTAGACTAGACTAAACACTAAATATGACTAAGACTAAATGTCTGTTATTCAAAACACTAAGACTAAACCAACATCTGCTGAAAACATTAAACATTAATACTGCTACTGTACCGTATAAGTCTTCCAGTCTCCCTTTTTTCCCATCTCCGTTTTCCCTCTCTCTCCCTGCTTTGTGTTTCTCTATCACTGACTCCCACTCTGCTCTCCGTCACTGTCTCCTGTTCTCGTTTGTTCTGATTACAGTGCGTTAGAGCCGAACCATTCATCTTTCACTGTTACTTGCCGCTGCTCCAGCAAAGCGTTTGGGGACGCAGGAATGATGAACTGATCCACGAAGTGCTGCTGTTATGAGCAAAAGGGGGAATGTAGTACCAACATACAGTATGTAGTGTGTGTGCGCGTGCGTGCGTGCGTGCGTGCGTGCGTGCGTGCGTGCGTGCGTGCGTGCGTGCGTGCGTGCATGCGTGCGTGCGTGCGTGCGTGCGTGCGTGCGTGCGTCCGTGATAGATAGATAGATAGATAGATAGATAGATAGATTTGGAGAAAGGCGCTAGATATAAATACACCATTTACATCTACTACACTACATACAGTACGACTATAGTTCCATTGGAAAAGGGATACATGACTGAGTGTTCACATTATGTGAGAGTGATGTATGTGAGTTATGTTCCGTGTACTAACACACACTTTGCACAACTCAGTTGACCCACACAGTCCAACAGTGTTGCGTTGCCCAGTCAGCCCGAGTCGCATAAATTCCTCTTCCCCTCTCTCTCTCTCTCTCTCTCTCTCTATCTCTCTCTCTCTCACACACATACAGTTGGAGGCCATCGATATTGTCCTTTTCTTTTTGCTGAGGTTTGCGTGATCTGCGCAAAAGGACAGTTAACCCATTTTGGGCGGGAACCCCTTTTGGTGTTTTAAACATTGTTATAATTTAGCTATTGAAAAATAGCAGATCTACAAGCTCATAGCGCGCCACCGAGTGGCGCGCTACGAGCTTGTAGGTCTGCTATTTTTGAAAAATCGTGAAAATATTTATTTCAGAAAACTGGAGGATTTAGAAGGATTTTTTTTTAATTTTGAGGTCAGGCCTAAATGGGTCAAATGATAAGGGACAATATCGGTGGCACCCAACTGTACTGTAAGTGTGTGAGCCCTATCTCTTCTCCAGCCCCTTCGGCAGCTGATAAGCCCCTTCCCATTGTCAAATCGAGGCCATAGAACACACAACTTACGGCCTGCCTCTCATGCGCTGATGTGCTCATTATAACTTCACAGCAGGGGGGCTCTATATAGGCAACAATACATGCGATGCGGCGCGGTGCATTGCACGGCAAGATGGATGCACATTTTTTTCCAATGCCATAATGAGAAACCCCGCAGCTCTGGGTGTTAGCCCTTTGCAGCTACAGTATGTACGTGTCTGGCTGTATGGCTGGTAATCCCTCACATTTCATGCACAGACCTATATACCACTTCTGAGGTCTCATGGTGTTGCTCGCAGGGTGGGATTTCCAGCCATTGTTGAGAGGGGGGCGAAAAAAAGAGGAATTGTTGGGATTAAAATGGATGTCTTTCCTCCCTGCTCCAATTGAACGAGCTCAATTCCATGTGGGCCCAAAGCAGGACAGAATTGGAAATAGCTGGGCTGCAACTCGGAAGAATGCACAGTATAAAGGCTATTATTCTATCAATTACTGTCATGTCAACATGTCACTGTCATGCCAATAATCATGGTAAAGCAACTACAAATGTGTATTTTTCTGGCTCAAACAAGTGCTCTGATTTTCCTGCTGTTTGTGATGTAAGAGCCAGCAAATCCCATGTCAATGGGATTTGCCAGCAAATGTCACTGTTTCCACTGTTTTGCCTGTTTTCATTGCAGCCTTTTGAGGCTTCCAAACCCCTGAGAAAACTCCAGACCACAGAAAATCCACTGAATGTTCAAAGTTCAGGTTTTTTGGGTGTAGCCTAATTGAGGTCATAAAACCTAAAAGAAAAACGAAAAATAAAAACAAATGAAAATTAATGTCATGAAACCTTTAACCACTTAAACACTCAATACTTATTGTAATATATTTGACCGTTGGCTCTATAGTTCAAATCAAATCAAGCTTGATGGGGGGGTGGGGGGTCACGGCATTCCATCTTTAAGTTTAGGCTCCTTGGAGTAAATGGTAAATGGGACATTTATATAATGGCTTTTACTACTTTACTGTGTGTGCATGCTACTGTACATTCAACCATTCATACACTGATGGCTAACAACAATGTAAGGTCCACCGATCCAGGGGTCATCAATATTTCCGTATACGGACAAATGTGTCCGTGGCAAGACTTGTCCTTGTGCGTGGCAAATTTTAGATGTAGTTATTACATAACATTATAATGTTCTTATTTTCTATCATAAGACCCAATTACTGAATGTCAGTATCCAGGTTTTCTTCAGCATAATTATGTACAGTATGACACTGATTTACTATGCATGGCACATTATGAGTCAACTAGGACAGTGGTTCTCAAACTTTTTATTTTGTAGGACTCCAATAACTCTGATAGTCCGGCAGCCGACAGGCTTCTTTTGTTTAAAGTGGTTTGGTTTGGTTCCATTTGTATACACTCTCAGAGTTACATATAGCTGTTATGGTCATTCAGGGCTATCTCTTAATGTGTTTCGGGTATTGCATCTACTCATTTTGTATGTCCGTGGCAAAAATTAATATTTTGACAAAAATGTCCACCACGAGCCAACATGGAGATGACTAGAGTCAAGTACACATCAACATGAAGCCCTTTTAATTATTACGGATCTAACCAGGAATGGTCTGGTTTGCCTGGTTCCCGGACAGGACATCGGCGAATTTCCTGCGGCTCTCGATTGGTCAAAATGCATCTATACATTATCAAAGGAAGATGCATGTGTCGGCAGGTTCCCCCAATTAAATTGAGAGGCCCTCGTTATGCGGCATTCATGGACGAAACAATCCCATGGACTCACATGAACGTAATTACCTAATTTATCAACGTCGGGACGCGGGGACCCCCGTCAGGTGTACACATAGCCCGACGGTTTCGGCCACAGAGGAGACTATAGATAAAGTGCCCCTTGGGGCACAGGTCTCCACCAGGGCAGGTCAGGTTGTGGCCTCCTGCCTCCTGGTGGTGCTATAATAGGCCAATGTGAAAAGGGTGCCATTTCCTCTGACGCCTTGGATGGCAATTGGATGATTTGAGGCATTTTGTTCCAAAAATGTGTTTTGCAAAAATCCACCTGTTGGTGGCGCTATAATAGGGCCAATGTGAAAAGGGTGGGATATATTCCTCAGCCTATAGTAGGAAAGTCAGTGAAAGATTTCACGTAAATTGAACGCTGCGTTCATGATGTGAGGCTTTTTGTTCAAAACGAGCCAATCATGCAAACTTTGAAAGCCAATGTTAGCCAATTAGGATGGAATATGAAATATCGGACAGATCCGTCTTGAACACATGACTATAGAGATAGTGTGTAACGATTTGCAGGATTTTTGGACAGAATCTAATGTGAACAAATGCGTTTTTCAAAAGTCGGCGTTCTGGTTGTGCTATAACAGGCCGGTCTGGAAAATGTGGGGCAGAGGTTCATCGTTGGCATCCAGGGAGTGTGCATGCAAAATTTGGCACCGACCGGGTTAACGGTGCCGGAGATTAGCTGGTAACAGACGGACGGACGCACACACACACACTCACACACGGACGGACTCACACACACACACACACACACACACACACACACACACACACACACACACACACACACACACACACACACACACACACACACACACACACACACACACACACACACACACACACACACACACACACACATGTTCTCCTGTAATAAAGACATTGCATACATTATTCAACAACACATGTCTAACATCAATTAAAGACCCATCGCATGAAGTGAATCACCCCCCCCCCCATGTACATTAGAGCTATGAATATTAAAATGAGGTTGTGGTGTGTGTGTGTGTGTGTGTGTGTGTGTGTGTGTGTGTGTGTGTGTGTGTGTGTGTGTGTGTGTGTGTGTGTGTGTGTGTCGGCTGGGGGGGGGGGGTGCTTATGTGGGGATGGGTACGGGGGTCTTATGTGGGGGAGGCATCTGTTGCTACGGCTGCTGTCTTGGGAGGGAAGGTGATCACAGAATATATGTGTTAAATTATGTCTTTGTGCATATTTTTCTCTCTTTTTGTGTGTGTGTACGTGTGTGGGTTCTTCTCCGGGACAGATGCCGTGACGCTAATTAACAAGTCCTTGGGTGATGTTGGAGATGTTGGCTGTGTTCATTCAACTCACAGAGAGTGCAGGCATGCGTGTGTGTGTGTGTGTGTGTGTGTGTGTGTGTGTGTGTGTGTGTGTGTGTGTGTGTGTGTGTGTGTGTGTGTGTGTGTGTGTGTGTGTGTGTGTCAACATAGGAAACATGGGAAACGCTGGCAAGAGCGAGGGCAAGATGTTACGTCAGGCAAGGCACACACTGGGCAAGGCCTACGCTGTAGGTCCTATTGCTGGAACGCTTTACAAATCTGTTTACATTCTCCATGTATGAAACAAGTGTTGTGATTGGTCACACCGGCTGCAACTCCTTGCAACTCCTTGCAACAAAACAAACCACACCAATGCAACTCCTTGCAACATGCCATTGGGAATAATGGTTGCAAGTAGTTGCAAGGAGTTGCGTGTTGTAAGGAGTTGCATGGCGACCCTCTGGTGTGGTTAGGGCTTAAGGCTGGGACAGTGGCAACACTCGCATCTCTAAGCTCTATACTCCCTGCACTGTGTGCGTGAGATAGGGAGTATTGTCTTGGTTGCATGGGATGCATTTTGAGCACAAATGAATCATGGTACCACATGGGAAGTATTGATCAAACAGAATCAATTTCCAGTTACTGCATCATCTATTTCTCACTTTGAATGTTTTCAAAAACATCCCTGAGATGGCATTGTGTGTTTGTTTACATAGCTGGATACGGCACAAAAGCAAGCCGATTGATATGAGCATGGTGATCTGAGCCTTTGAATTGACATAGACAGCGGTCTGTGATTGAGCTCAGTGGTCAGTATTCAGACGATTCTAACCTGCCACTAACCTAATGCACACATTATTGCGAGAGAGACAGAGAGAGAGACAGAGAGAGACAGAGAGAGAGGGAGAGGGAGAGAGAGAGAGAGAGAGAGAGAGAGAGAGAGAGAGAGAGACAGAGAGAGAGACAGAGAGAGAGAGAGGGAGAGGGAGAGAGAGAGAGAGAGAGAGAGAGAGAGGCGGGGGGTGTAGGCCCCACATCTATTAAAAGGACAACCGAGTCAGATTTATAGCCCGTATTTAACTGTATGGTAAAATAGCACATTAAGCAGATGATATCATATGAAATGATTATGCACGCTTAAGGAAAAAAAGAAAAGTAACACAAAAAAGTAGGGCAGAAAAATAAAATGAGACCCAGGGCCGAGGGAGGGGAGGCATAATTAAATGCAGAGGTCCGCAGGTTATTCATCACTGGTTCTCTGGCACACAAGCCACTTAACTAAAACCAGTGGGGAGGAGGAGGAGGAGGAGGAAGAGGAAGAGGAAGAGGAGGAGGAGGAGGAGGAGGAAGAGGAGGAAGAGGAGGAGGAGGGGGGGAGGTCGTGTTTTATCTGTGTTCTTTTAGTGGTGAAGACCTGCAGGGACAGGGTGTTCTGTCCCATCTCTGTCCTCCTAGCTCTCTCTGCCTCATCCCATGCACCTTCTCCGCTGCACCAGACACTAGCCATGCAGGGGGTCATCACCATGTTGGCTTGTGGTGGACATTTTTGTCAACATTACATTTTTGCCACGGACAATCGGACATACAAAATGAGCGGACAATAATACACATGAAGAGATGACCAATGACCAAAAAAGTGTCCATTTGTACACCTTTTTGGTCAAATGGTGTATTTGTACACTCTCAGAGTTAAGGGTTTTTTTTAGCAAATAAAACATTTGAGAACCAGTTGGACTCCTAATATCATATGCCATAGTGTCGTAGTAAATCAGTTTCATGCATATTCCGAAGGAGACTGACATTCAGTAATTGGGTCTTATGATCAAAATAAGAAGACTGGATTAAAATAATGTGTACATAAAACTAACTGGGTTTCCCAGGGCCATTTTACAAAGACAATATCTACCGCCTGGTCGGTTTGGATTAGTGGCTCTAACTCTTTTTCTCCCAGGTCCGTATATATACGGACCCCAACGTATACTCTGTGTATATAATGGTTGTGCCCCACGGCAGCTTTTAACATTGGTCCGGTTGCTATGGCAATGCCCCGTCACCACGAGCTACGGGACGTAAAATCTGATCTCCGTTTAAATCGGTTACAAGCAGTATTTTCAAACCTCCATAAATCTGAATCCAGCTAGGAGATCTGTCCATGGTGGATCTTCTGCCATCCAAAATTCAGATGTAATTTGGGCCTTTGTACCGGCATGTGAACGTTTCTGGCGAGAGGTAAACAGTGTGTGCTTGTGCCAATGATACTAAAGTGTGTGTGTTGAGTGTGTGTGGGGGGGCGGGGGTGGCCAAACTCCTTCTCTTAAAGTGAACACGTATGGTGGCACTGGGAACTTCATGAATGCTAACAGCTAGCCGGCAGAGAAATTCAGGATAGAATAAGAATAGACTCTCATCAGAGAGCTTTGTGACTGAGCTGGGTGGGTGGTGCATGGCTCACTAACAACAACAACACATACAAATGCTCACCAATTTAGGCCAATTGGCTTTACTGCCTCCCCCAGGCCGAATACGTGGCCGAGACTATGTTTTGTGTTTGTTTGTTTGTGTGTATGTGTGTGTGTGTGTGTGTGTGTGTGTGTGTGTGTGTGTGTGTGTGTGTGTGTGTGTGTGTGTGTGTGTGTGTGTGTCCATCTGCGAGCAGCTAATCACCGTTGACCGGATCGCAGCGAAACTGTTGCTAATGCTGATTTTTGCAAAACCTTTTATTGTATTACTCCTACAGATTTTGTTCAAACATCACACAAATCAGTAGTATCTCTATAGTTATGCGATCATGAAAGACAGATCTGTCCAATATGTTTCATAGTCCATCCTGATTGGCAACATTGGCTTCCATAGTTTGCAGGATTGGTCCGTTTTGAACTAAATGCGAATGATGCAGCGTGCAATTTCCGTTCCGTGAAACTTTGAAAGCACATGCCCACTATACTTATAGGCTCATGAAGAAATGCCACTTGAAAATGTTCAAATCTGCCTCATGGTGGAGCTATAGTAGTTTTTATGTATAACTGGACCGATGGGCGTGAAATGTTGCACGCACATTCCATAGAGGCCAAGGAAAAACCTTTGTCCTGCATCTCAGTCTATCTGACTGCACTGAATCTCTGGGCAGCCTGCAGTTTCTTTCTTGAAGCGAGGAGGCGACAAGGACTGCCTGTGATGAAGCCAAAAGTGAGGGTGACAGCAGGGACAGCAGGCTAATCGCCACTTTAAAGGTGTGTCTGAAGGTGTGTCTCCGCACATGTGAATGAGGTGACAACTTGTGCACATGTGTGTTTCTGTGTCTGTGTCACATGTGTCTAAAGTGTGTCTAAAACTATCTCTAAAACATTTTTTTAATGATTAAACATATCCTAGAAATCGAATTCTATAATACTTGTGCGGGGGACATCTGGTCCTCACAAGTACAGTACGTGCGTGTGTGTGCGCGCGTGTGTGTGTGTGACGCATCATGTGTCATCCTGCAGGAGGCATAGAGCTACTGGTACCTGCATGCGAATGTTCCTCCACACGTGCTTTTAAGCTTGCAGCAGTGGCCTTTCAGAATGTACAGAGCATACCGCAGCTGCCTTTCAACTATACACCCACCCGCATGCTGCTATGAGAGTGCCTCGGAGAGGGCCTCGCTCTAGGTGCGCGCGCATACGTGCGTGTACGGACTTTATTACTGCAATATTAGAAGTAGAATTTGAAACAATTTGGGGAGTATAGGTTAAGTTTAGAGGTTGTAGGTTTGGAGTTATGGCTGATACTGTTTCCTATAAATTGTATTTAATATATTATACTAAATACTTTGTATAGTGTGTTAAAAGCTGCTACTGCATTCGGAGCAGGTTGCTGTCTGATAAGGTTTCGGTGCATGTCTAATGCAATGACAATGAAGATAATGTAAATGCATTCACAGGAGAACTATACAAGTGGCTCCCTTGGGAGCATGTACTGTATAGGTGGGAACTAAGTAATAGCATTTCCAGAGCCCAGGGTGCACAATTGTGTACAGAGCTTTCTTCAAAATAATGGCTTTTCACCCAAACTCTGTATAGGAGTACAGCCGTGTACAGACTGTGAGAAAAATATTGTTGTGTTGGTACAGGGAGATAAACAGCAACAATAAAGAGAGATGAAAACATTTCATTGCATGCATGGGTGCTGACACACAGTTGGACTTTTAGCCTAGGCCTGCTAGCTGGTAGGGCGACAGATAACGGACAACTTTTGATATGTGAATATCAGTTTCCTTTTTTTCATAGAATTATATTATCACTATATCTGACAGAAACCTCTCATCTCCACATGTTCTAACCTACTTGATCATACTGTGTCACACATCAAAAGCATAGCAGACCCGCAAGCTTGAAATGAGGCAGGGTGATGTATAACACAAGATATCTGGGGAAAGTCCCAGTTGGATTGCCATGGAATTGTGGCTGAGCACCTTCAAGCTCCCCATGGGATGAATGAACCCTAGTGATTCACTTGACCCTGTGGCTTTGGCCTTTCCTTAACGCCACCCTATACGGCAAAGGTTTCCATCTCAAAATATAACTTTTGGCAGCAGGGTAGAGTCTCACTCTTAGAATTGCAGGAATCAATTCCCCCATGACCCCCACACCCTAACTTCTATGGATCTCTCTCTCTCTCTCTCTCTCTCTCTCTCTCTCTCTCTCTCTCTCTCTCTCTCTCTCTCTCTCTCTCTCTCTCTCTCCCTCTCTCCCTCTCTCTCCCCCTCTCTCTCTCTCTCATATTTCTGGTTCCCGAGCTCATTCTCTTGTCTGTCTCGCTCCTCGCTGCGTTCTGTCTCCATGTTTCTTTTGTGCAGCTCTCTGATCGGTGTCTCACTCACCTCTCTCATGCGTCAGACTTTGCCTCAATTGTCTATATGCCTTGCGGGGTATAGCATGAGGTCTGAAGTAAAAAGAAAATCCCCCCCCCCCCCCCCCCCCCCCCCTCGCTCCGGGGGTCCGGGGCCCCCCAACCAGCTCTAGCAAGTTGTGCCTGCACGGCCGCGACGTCTTGGAAACACACCGTAATTGCTGTCACGCATGACAGCCGCTGCCCGCGATGAAAGAAAAAGAACAAGAAAAACGTGAAATGAGAACAGTCGAGGCCCAATTACAATATCCCTATTTTTCATATGCTCTCTCTCTCTCTCTCGTCCCTTTCCTCCAAGCTCTTGCAGAGGTGACAGCCTCTTGCAGAGGACAGTAGGTGATGTTAGTTAGTTAGTTAGTTAGTTAGTTAGTTAGTTAGTTAGTTAGTTAAATTTATTGTCCACGTGTGGAGATTTGTCTTCGGTCTCAAACAACAGTAAAAACAAACAGCAACAACACTTACACAATTATCTTCATGGCAAAAATGCAGGACAACAGTGGCAAATACATTAAAAACAAATCTAGCGAGACATTCATCATTTAGTGCCCTAATGGCATTAGGAGTGAAGGAATTTTTAAAGATGTTACGGTTAGCTTTTTGTACTTTGTACCAGGCGTCTACCAGAGGGAAGTAGTTCGAACTGGATGAGAGGGGTCATTTGCTAGCTTGACAGCTTTTCTTTCCCGAAGTACTTCCTTGTAGATACAACTTAATTGTTTCTGTCTCTTCCCAATGATTTTTGAGGCTAGGTTCACTATTCGCTGCAGCTTGCTTCTTCCTTTTACATTAAGATTGCCATATACCACATTGCCATGTTAAAAGTCAAGATTCCCTCTATCAGGTTCTTATAGAATGTTTCCATGATATGCTTGCTCACTCTAAAGGAGTTTAGCTTGCATAGCATGGTTACAAGTTTTAAAAATCTGGTCAGTATTTTCACTGAAATTGAGTTTGCTGTCAATATATGTGCCTAATGTGCCTCCACTATCTATCCACTAATAGACTGCATAGGTTCCTTTTTATGAATGACAAGTTATTTTGTTTTTGTCACATTGATCCCCAATGAGCTTTTATCACACCAGTTCTGAAGAGATGACACATGTACTCTGAGTCTGTATGCTTCCTCCCCCGCTGTGTCCCCCTTCTTCAGTAAGGCAACCGTGGCCATATCATCCGCATACTTTCGCAACAAATTAAACATATCCCGGTCTAACTGGAATTCATTTGTGTACAAGGAGAAAAGTAAGGGGGATAAGGTAATCCCCTGCAGAGCACCAGTGTTGTCGGACAGAGTATCATTAACACAGACCTGTTGAGGACGGTCAGAGAGGAAGTCTCTGACAATATTGACAATACCTCCATTTACCCCTATGTCAATGAGTCTCAGAGGGTGTGTATCTGCATGCTGTTGAAAGCAGAGGTAAAATCAATAAAAATGACCCTGGCAAAGTGGGATGGGAGATGCTTTGACAGGGTGTTAAACAGGCTGATATAGTTGCATCATCAGTTCCTCTCTGGCTTTTATAAGCAAATTGGAGATGATCTAGCTGTTAGAAACCATCGCTGTAATTTGTCTTTGGCAAAATACAAGACATTTTCCATAAATTGGGCATTGTTAGAGAGTCAAACAAATACTGGAATAGCTTCAACACAATACCTTTAATTTCATGAACATTTTATTTCAACACTCTACCTCTAAGGCCCTCTGGCCCAGGGGCCACGTTGGGCTTAAAACAGGAAAGGCTAGCTACAATTCAATTTTCACTGAGTGAAATAGGGACATACTCCGGAATGGACCTACACACACTATCACGCTCAGCACTGAAGTCATTCTTATCAAAACGATATATCTAAAAATATATTTAGATCAATAGCAAAAGATGGAGAGGGGTGTGAGCACGCTTTTGCTTAGTTTCCCTGACCATCATCACATTTAGACCTTCCCATGCTTTCTTGGCGTTCCCTGAAAAGTATTGGTACTCAACTGTATCTTTGTAATCTATTTTTGCTTTTCTCAGTTTAGATCTTAATCCACATCTTTTTTCTTTAACTAACTCAACATTACCATTACCAAGCCCGTTTTTTCTCACAAATGCAACCCTTCAGATCCCTAGACATCCATAAGTTGTTATTCGGGAATATTCTGACAATTTTAGTTTGCATGATTTTACTTTCATTAAACAACAGATAGGATGTAAAAGTGTCAATCAGTTCATGAGGGGTGTCACATGAGTTAAGAAATAGCCAGTCAGTCGTTTCCAACTCGCATCTCATTTCCTCTCTACAGTCCTCTGTCCAGGTCACTATTTCCTTGGTCACTGTCTTTTCCCGCCTCAGTTTAGCCCTGTATCATGGGAGTAGATGTATGACGTTATGGTCAGACTTCCCCAAGGCAGGCCTGCAGATGGATTTATAGGCGTCTGGTATGTTGCCATAACACTTATCCAGGGTGCGTGCCAGGCGGGCCGGACAGTCCACGTACTGGTGTAGAGTGGGCAGGTGATCGGACAGTTCACATACTGGTGTAGAGTGGGCAGGTGATCGGACAGTCCACGTACTGGTGTAGAGTGGGCAGGTGATCGGACAGTCCACGTACTGGTGTAGAGTGGGCAGGTGATCGGACAGTTCACGTACTGGTGTAGAGTGGGCAGGTGATCGGACAGTTCACATACTGGTGTAGAGTGGGCAGGTGATCGGACAGTTCACATACTGGTGTAGAGTGGGCAGGTGATCGGACAGTTCACATACTGGTGTAGAGTGGGCAGGTGATCGGACAGTTCACATACTGGTGTAGAGTGGGCAGGTGATCGGACAGTTCACATACTGGTGTAGAGTGGGCAGGTGATCGGACAGTTCACATACTGGTGTAGAGTGGGCAGGTGATCGGACAGTTCACGTACTGGTGTATAGAGTGGGCAGGTGATCAGACAGTTCACGTACTGGTGTAGAGTGGGCAGGTGATCGGACAGTTAACGTACTGGTGTAGAGTGGGCAGGTGATCGGACAGTTCACGTACTGGTGTATAGAGTGGGCAGGTGATCAGACAGTTCACGTACTGGTGTAGAGTGGGCAGGTGATCGGACAGTTCACGTACTGGTGTAGAGTGGGCAGGTGATCGGACAGTTCACGTACTGGTGTATAGAGTGGGCAGGTGATCAGACAGTTCACGTACTGGTGTATAGAGTGGGCAGGTGATCGGACAGTTCACGTACTGGTGTAGAGTGGGCAGGTGATCGGACAGTTCACGTACTGGTGTATAGAGTGGGCAGGTGATCAGACAGTTCACGTACTGGTGTATAGAGTGGGCAGGTGATCGGACAGTTCACGTACTGGTGTATAGAGTGGGCAGGTGATCGGACAGTCCACGTACTGGTGTAGAGTGGGCAGGTGATCGGACAGTTCACGTACTGGTGTAGAGTGGGCAGGTGATCGGACAGTCCATGTACTGGTGTATAGAGTGGGCAGGTGATCAGACAGTTCACGTACTGGTGTAGAGTGGGCAGGTGATCGGACAGTTCACAAGAGTTAAAGTCCGTGAGCAGCAGAACGGGTTGGTAAACTGCGCGGGACAGAGCGTTGTTGTAGCTCTCGGCTATACTGGCCGCAGCCCCCACAAAGTCCGGCCCAGGTACATAAGCCAGTATGATTGTAATCTCTTATCTTGGGAGGTAGAAGGGACGAAATGAGACCACTGCAGGATTTCATATAGTCATGTGTGCATACCCGTTCCCGAACGGTATACGGGGTAGCCCAGCGTGTATCCATGTAGACACACAAGCCACCGCCAATAGATTTCCGTGACATATTAATGTCTCTTACAGCCTGTATCATTGTGCAACCCGGCAGATTTGGGTCTGACATCTCCTCTTTCAACCAGCTCTCTGTAAAACAGATGAGGTTGCTCTGTCTGAACTCGTTGTCGTATTTAACTTCAGCGACCAGTTCATTCATCTTGTTGCTCAAAGAGCGAATATTATAAAAAGTTATTACCGGCAAAGGATGTCTGCTGCCGTGCCTCCTTGGAGAGAGAAGGAGACATGGAGAGACATGGGAGACATGGAGAGAGAAGGAGAGGAGTGGAAGGGACTTTGCCTTCTCCCCTTATATAGGAATATGGGAGATGACACAAGAGTTGAAAGTAGTAGGTGGCAAAGAAGACAAAAGGGGGAGGAGGAAAGAGCTAGCTGTGATAGAAGAGGGAGGAAAGGATGATGAGGAGAGGGCCTGCCCTTTCCAATGCAGGAGAGGACATGCAGGACAGGGTAGAGCGATGGGAGATGAGAGACACAAGAGGAGAAGAGAAGAGAAGAGAAGAGAAGAGAAGAGAAGAGAAGAGAAGAGAAGAGAAGAGAAGAGAAGAGAAGAGAAGAGAAGAGAAGAGAAGAGGGTGTATTTTATAGCTCTTGCCTTGAGAGTGTCCTTGTGTGCTTTGCATACCAATGGAGGCAGAGGGTGTGCAGGTATAAATCTAGAGACTAGATTTAGAATAAAAGTATTCCCATCTGAACCCCACGGACCGTAAAAAAAAAGTTATATTAATCTGCAAGCCATCCAATATTCAAAGGTATATTAAGTTTTGTGGGCTCATTTCTTTTTGCTCTCCCCGTGCGTCTGCCTGCCTGTCTATGTGGCTGACTGACAGACGGGTTGACTGACTGTGTGACCGTCTGACTGTATATTAGCCGCCATCACCTGTGTCTTTCATTCGCAGCTCAAGCACAGCTTTATGGATATCTTTATAGAGGCTGTGATACGTGAGGAATCCTAATGTAAATTTATACTCTGTCGTACGGCAGTGTCATGTGCCGAAAAGAGCCCATCTAGAAGCACACACTGCGGTGGTGGGGAAAGTAGGCCTACTCACATTTCTTACGTAAGTAAAAGTATCAATACTGCAATGTAGTAATGCTCTACTGTTAAGTAAGAGTCCGGAATTCAAAATTGACTTGAGTAACAAAAGTATTGGCATCAAAATGTACTGTACATAAAGTAACAAAAGTAGAAAGTACTAATTATTCAGAATGTCCCATTTCACAAGTTTTCATTTTCAAATGTATAAAATGGATAACAATCTTTTGAAAATAGCAGATCTACAAGCTCACAATGTCTGGCTTTCACGACACATTGCCACATTGCCGACACAACAGCCTATTTTTGACATGAATTATAGCATAATATCTCTGCTATTTTCAATATGCAACACCGGCACACAGCTAATTATGAATCAGACTTCAGGGATCAGTCTCTTGCTCAATGACACTTTGACACAAAGCCAGAAAGGGGGGGATGGGAATCTAACCAGGGACCTATACGGTTCCCAGACAGCTGCTCCACCTCCTGTGCCAATATTATCCACTATAAGGGAGTCTGCTGCCTTCCAGGATGTGGTCTCCGACTCCGTGGTTTGAGCACCCGTCGGAGAACCAACTGTCTCAGCCCTGCATTTTGTTCCAGCCTGTTCTTGTTTATTTAAACAAAAGAAACACTTTGTAATAGACATATAATTCCCAGACCATCTACTACAATGAGTCTCAACAGGAACTGGAACACAGAGGAGAAACTCTCTCTCTCTCTCTACCCCCCCTCCCCCCCCCCCCCCCCCCCCCCCCCCCTTAACGCTAGTATCTTTGAAAGCTCAATCCGTAATCCCCGACCATCCTACCCTCATCCATCTTCATTTTTTCACCCCTTTTCCGTTGCGTTGGCTTCGCAGAGGGCGTAAAACTGTTTGGCGTTTCACTTTGTGATGAGATCACAGCATATCAGCTGAATGCAGCCCATTTGCAAATAACCCCAGATATAATCCAGTGCACCACATTGGTCAGCCAAACACTGAATAATTAAACATCTTTCATTTGTCCTTGTTTAGCAGCTTCCATTACTGTGTAATTCTTCCGAACACATGCACGGCTAAAAGCCGTATTTTATATTGTTACATGCATCTACAACATGTTAACATGTTGACATTGACCTGCAGTGTTGATTTTGGCAGCACATTTTTATTTTAGTTTTAGTCATAGTCTTTTGAATAGTTTTCATTTAGTTAGTCACCTGGAATGTTTTAGTGTCTAGTTTTAGTCGACTAAATGTCATAAGATTTTAGTCGACTAAATCTACAGTTGATTTAGTTGACTAAAATGTATTTTGGCGGGCCTTGATGCCGTCGTAATGGCTGATTTTACACTTTTTGAAAAAGACGTATACAAGCTCACAGCGCGTCGCACTGCGACGCGTTGTAAGCTTGTAGATCGGCTATTTTCAGCATGCAACCAAGTGTAAAATGGCTTGTGTCTTTTACTAAACTGGATCTCTTGTCCACTAGTCCCTTCCTAACATTTTAGTCATTCATTGGTTGACAAAACTGACTATTTAGTCTTAGTTTTAGTCATCATAGCTTAGTTTCCATTTAGTTTCAATTTAGTTTTCGTCAGTGAAAAAAGGTCGTCGACAAACATTTTTCGTCATAGACTTTTCGTCGACGAAATCAACACTGATTGCACGACCATTAGGTAGTCAGCTAGTCAGTTTGTCATGCTCTCTTCTTTACAGATGGGTACCCTACCCTGTCATGCTCTCTTCTTTACAGATGGGTACCCTACCCTGTCATGCTCTCTTCTTTACAGATGGGTACCCTACCCTGTCATGTTCTCTTCTTTACAGATGGGTACCCTACCCTGTCATGTTCTCTTCTTTACAGATGGGTACCCTAACCTGTCATGCTCTCTTCTTTACAGATGGGTACCCTACCCTGTCATGTTCTCTTCTTTACAGATGGGTACCCTACCCTGTCATGTTCTCTTCTTTACAGATGGGTACCCTACCCTGTCATGCTCTCTTCTTTACAGATGGGTACCCTACCCTGTCATGTTCTCTTCTTTACAGATGGGTACCCTACCCTGTCATGCTCTCTTCTTTACAGATGGGTACCCTACCCTGTCATGTTCTCTTCTTTACAGATGGGTACCCTAACCTGTCATGCTCTCTTCTTTACAGATGGGTAGTGGGTACCCTACCCTGTCATGCTCTCTTCTTTACAGATGGGTACCCTACCCTGTCATGCTCTCTTCTTTACAGATGGGTACCCTAACCTGTCATGCTCTCTTCTTTACAGATGGGTAGTGGGTACCCTACCCTGCAAGAGCTGAAGGTAATATTAACCCAGGGGAATATTTCAGACTCCTACAGTTAACGTAATGCTGGCACACAGAAACACCTGAATGAAACATACCCACATTGATTTCTTACCGTGAGCTATTATTGTTTATCCATCTGTGAATAACGTCCATGAAAAAAGCTTCATCTCCTTTCTGTCAATATAGCAACCATCCATTTGTCACCGAATGGTTGCTACGTGGTTGCTATAGCTACATCTTGTTACATACAACAATCTAATTGGCCGCATTTTGCATAAAGTTGAGACGACCTGAACTTTATAATGCCCTCCTCGCCTGGCATGCCGTCAATCTCACAACGCAATGGGATTTCCGCTGTTTGAAAGAAATCGCCTCGCTATGCCTAGGTATCTGCACCATTACTCAGTCAGTCGCCCAGCCAGCCAGCCAGCCAGCCAGCCAGCCAGCCAGCCAGTCAGCCAGCCAGCCAGCCAGCCAGCCAGCCAGCCAGCCAGTCAGTCAGTCAGTCAGCCAGCCAGCCAGCCAGCCAGCCAGCCAGCCAGCCAGTCAGCCAGCCAGCCAGCCAGCCAGTCAGTCAGTCAGTCAGCCAGCCAGCCAGCCAGCCAGCCAGCCAGCCAGTCAGTCAGTCAGCCAGCCAGCCAGCCAGCCAGCCAGCCAGCCAGCCAGTCAGCCAGCCAGCCAGCCAGCCAGTCAGTCAGTCAGTCAGTCAGCCAGCCAGCCAGCCAGCCAGCCAGCCAGCCAGTCAGCCAGCCAGCCAGCCAGCCAGCCAGCCAGCCAGTCAGGCATAGCTCTTTTCCAGTAGGAAGCTTAGAACCTTCCATATTAACACATTTGGTGCTAATCACAGTTATACTCATCCTATAAATTAATTACGCATGACGAGTAGGCTCGTCTTAAGGTGTTTGATATCGCTATAAGAAAGCCTCGCTGTGTTTCATTTTTTGGAATGGCTCCGGTCCCTGTAGACACACCGCCCGCACTGTGTCTGTTGCTCCATAGCCATTAGCTTCTGTTTAAGCCGCAGCCTTTAATTTGTACGGTATTTTCTCAGAAACTGCGCCTCTGTCCGTGGTTTTGAACAGATCGGCGATGTTCGGAGGTCATTTCTGATTATCCGGTGATCGCGATGGGAACATTGGCATTTTCTAGATAAGAGCAAGGATTGGCCTAACTTCAGCTCGCTAGCATTGATGCTGTTACTGCTAGCATCCAAGATCGCGACAACAGGACGGCTTCATAGTAGAAGAATGCCCCTGACCACGTGGTAACTTTCCAGAACCTGCAAACCAATGGAAACCAATGCAGAACCAGACACTGCATGGTTTACATAGTTGTAGTCAAAGTGTTTACAGTTCAGTAGTAGTGTGGTGCGAGGATGTGAGTGCTGGGTGTTGGCTGTATGTGCAAGCGCAAGGCTAACTATTGTTTAGCCAACATCCTGTGCCAACCCCAGGGCCCCTGCAACTTAAACAGGATTTCCTACTCAGCGGGCAGGCTGGCACCACGGGGCCCCAAAACTCTTTGAAGTGGCAGGGACCCCCATGTCCCCCACGGGAGGGGGGTTGAAGTCCACTTTGTTCACATGTGCGCTCGCCAGCGCTTTGATACACACTGGAATGACGGCATGTAAGCGTGTCTATGGGCGCATGCGCGCGCGCATGCACCCACACACACACGGACGCACGTTTTACGAATGAATGCATTTCTTTGCTCTTTTTTGCCATTCTTGACTCTAACCGAAAGCTATAAAGTCACCTATCTACAAGCTTACAACGTGCTGTAGCATGACATGTTGTGAGCTTGTAGATAGAGATGTACATTTTTGTTGCACAACACCAGCACGCAACTATAAATCCAACCTCTAAACATAACATCTAAAATTAAATGACTATTCCTAATCCTTACCTCAACTGAGTGTAAGCATATAAGAAAAAAAAGTTCCATAACTTAACATAACATAACATAAAATCAAATTCGATATGTGTATTAAGTATATTTGGCCCTCACAAGTATTGTATAAGTATAAGTAAGTATACACGCACGCGCGCACGCGCACACGCACACGCACACACACACACACACACACACACACACACACACACACACACTACACCTCTGCGCTGATAAAGGGCAGGCAGGAGGCTCCCAGGGTGCACCTGGCCCTGTGTTGATAAAGGAGCAGTCCACAGCTCCCAGCATGCACCTGGGACCAGGCCAAGGAGAGAGGGGACATGCTGAATGACAGAGGGAGGGAGCAGAGCGAGAGAGAGAGAGAGAGAGAGAGAGAGAGACTCTGAGAGGAATACCGTAACTATGAAACTAGTCGATCTACAAGCTCACAATGCATTGCAAAGCGGGTCTGATATTTTTGCTATGGGTTTCATGTCGTTAAGATCACAAATGACTGTGATCTTGCATGTAAAACAGCCAACGCCTGCAAGTTATTATACACTAAAAAATCCAGAACCGATGACGATGATTTTTCAAACATGGGAACTTTGCACAAGAACGATGGCAGTCTCTTAGTCAAATCTGGTCACAAATTTCACCCACTTTTTTTGTACTTGTTGTGATGAACTGTGATGAACTGTAA
>NC_136804.1:10124472-10146972 GCF_951216825.1 Electrona antarctica
GTATTAATTTATGATATATTTTCTCTATTATTAAGGTTATTTTTGCAGTCAGTTTGTATTGGGGGTCGGGGGGGGGGGATTTGTGTAAGCCTGTTCCGTTTACGTGAGAGTCTATGAGGACATGCTCGGATATTGGCTCTCCATTTGGAAAAAAAGTACGTGTGCATTTGTGTGTGGGTGTGCGCGCATTTGCACATAATGTATTCAGGTCAATAGGCGATGGCGTCTGCATATGTGCGCGAATGTGAGTGAGTGTGCTGAGAGCGTCCTTTTTTTTGGGGGGGGGGGGGGGGGGGGGGGGGGGGTTGTAATGCAATGCAAATGACCGCCCACCAAATTGTGCAAATTCACGAGAGAAAACACAACACCTCAGCTTTTTCTTTTGCAGTTTTTACCACTGATGTAAAGTAACTAAATACATTTACTTATGTACTAATTAAGTACAATTTTGAGCAATTTGTACTTTCACTCCACTACATTTATTAGAAAACTTTAGTTACTAGTTACTTTGTAGATTTTGATTATTATTACAAAACATACAGTTGGAGGCCATCGATATTGTCCTTTTCTTTTTGCTGAGGTTTGCGTGATCTGCGCAAAAGGACAGTTAACCCATTTTGGGCGGGAACCCCTTTGTGTTTTAAACATTATGTTATAATTTAGCTATTGAAAAATAGCAGATCTACAAGCTCATAGCGCGCCACCGAGTGGCGCGCTACGAGCTTGTAGGTCTGCTATTTTTGAAAAGTCGTGAAAATATTTATTTCAGCAAACTGAAGGATTTAGATGGATTTTTTTAAATTTTGGGGTCAGGCCTAAATGGGTCAAATGATAAGGGACAATATCGGTGGCACCCAACTGTACATTAACCACTTCAGCCCCGATATACAGTACATTTCGGCCATATGAAAATAGCGCTCACAATGCGTTGCTATGTGACTCATTGTGAGCTTGTAGATCCGCTATTTTCAAAAGATTTCTAAAGACTATACATTCGAAAACTTGAAATGAGACATTCTGCACAAAGAGTATACCATTTGATACCAATACCTTTGTATACTTTTACTCAAGTATAATTATTGCTGAATTGATACTTTTACTCACGTTCAAAATGTGAGTACTTTTTTCCACCACTGGTTACTATACACCAAGATCAATCAGGAAAATAAATAAATAAGCGTGCGCAGAAGAAGCAGGGAAAAGAGGGGGAGGAAGGATGGGGTGAGTGATGTATATTTTGATAGCTTATGCATCTCAACATATGTCATAATTGTACACAACACTTTGGCTTAGGAGGTCACATTGAGTCTCAATGAGTAAAGAGTTAAGCCTAGGGACACTTGGGATGGTCAGCTTACAAACAGCTGTGAGTTCTTCCTGTCCTATAGTAAGGACAGTGACTTTTATCACTCAGGAGTCCTTTTACAAAAGGACCCCTGCTGTGGTGACTGATTGCTGACTCTGTGGTAGCTTGTTGACTAAGCCTTGAGGGTCAACAACACACACACACACACACACACACACACACACACACACAGGAACAAGGCGACACCCACATGTTAAGAATGTATAAGACATGATGCAGGGAATCAGTAAGGAGAGAGTGAGTGAGATACAGAGAGAGAGAGACAAGGGGGGACTAGGCACTCTGCCTGGGAAGGCCTCAATACGATGGAACGATGATATCTGTAACCTGTCTGTAACTGATTGCTGACCAATAAATGGAAATAAGGATTATGTGCCTGCTTGGAACTCCATATTCATTTCAACAAGCAACTTAGTAAAATCTCCACAGAACCCTGAGGAAAAGACACATCACAAATGGCGCCAGACGTTGGAGGGTGGTTGGTGAGGAAAAGTCTGGGGATTTTCTGCGCCACGCGAGACGGACCTGCGTATCTGTGGATTTTTTGTTGCTTTTAACGTGACTTTGGATGGAACCCAGGACTGAAGTTAGGATGATGGAATAGGTTTGTGATTCTTGTGTTAAGCGTACGTGTTAGGGCCATGGTGTACATCTGGACGCTGTGTTAGGCAGGTTATTGGTTAGGTTAGTAATTAGGTTCTTGGAGTCTGCTTCTGTTAGGGAGTTGACAGAGTTTAAGAGTTGAATGGTAGTGTAGCTTATATGGTATGATTGTGTGTGTGCTAGAGCATCTTTGTGAGTTGGGGTTGAATGCCGCATGCTGGGGAAGTCTTTCTTTGTCTTTGCGACAGAGCGGGGGAGGATTTTATGCTTTAGGCTTGGGTGTTATTATTTGGGTTGGCCTATAGTGTTTTTTTTTTTTCTTTTAGGTATTTCTGAAGCATGTGGAACATGTTTCTGAGGGGGGAGTAATATAGATATTAAATTGGGGATTTAATTCAGGTTAAATTGGCTTTAATTTGGGGTTCAAGCTTAAATTAGAGTTTAGTATGAGAATACATTTCTCATTGTAAATTATCACATTTAGGATATTTCATTTATCCTTTGTAAAATTAGATAGGTTAATTTGGATTGTTAAGCCTAAAAGTTTTAGTCAAAATATATATATAGTCTGTATAAGTAAGTTGACCTTAGGGACAAAACTACAGCAACCGTTGCTTACATGTACCTGTAAATGAGGACAGTGAGTGACGTGGGTGTGAGATGATCAAGGGGGGTCTCTTCCCTAAGTCAGTGAGCTGCTAGTCTAAACAAAAATATATATAGAGGCATTTCTATGTTTATTTTTATGTGTAGTTTGTCTCTCATTTCTTTATGTTACATTTTCCTGTGTGGATGGTGTGAGAGAGAAAGTATTACATGTTTTTACATGAGTTTGTAGACTATCTACTCATTCTTTGGGGCTAGTATGCAAATGAGTATGCGTGTCTGTGTGAGGTGAGAGGAGACTGCAGTCAGAGTACAGAGTGTATCACCCAGAATTTATGACAGTGAGTGAGATTATCTACAATTTAGTAGTTATGGCTGCCACTCCAGTGCCCATTGTGCAAAACAAATTCTCATCTAAGAATATTCCCAGAATTTCAGAAAAATGGCATCAGATTCAAGTAAAAATAGGTCGACAGCTGAGAACGAGTCATATTGACAGTGAGGAGATGAGCAGGAAATTGTCCGTACCATTGTCTCCTGTGTCAGTACTGCCCGATGAGAAGATTTCCGATGATTACAGCACAGACAACCAGTGCATTGACACTGAGGGTCACAGCAACAACTCAGCACAGACTGAGGTGGACAACAGGGACGTAAGAACATCTGAGCAGTCAAAACCTGGGCTACAAGCAGACTGTATTAAAGAGGAGCTGGGATCGATCCGGCGCCTGAAAAGGGACTTGATCAGTGAATTGACTGTGTCGACGAGGGCACACAGACATTTTCTGCGTATGATTGAGACGCAGTTGAATGAACTTTCAGTGAGGGAGAAACAGTTGATCGGTGATCTCAGTGACAAGGCTGCACACAGCCACAGTTTACATGGAGGTGATGACATCTACAGAAGGACAGCAAGCCCCAATCCGGCCATGAGCGGCAGCAACCTGTCACAGGAGGAAGTGAGGGGGGACGCTGTCATGATGCTGAACTCTCTTGGCGATAGTCTCACTGTTCTTCATGGGCAGATTTCTGAGGCGGAGAAGAGTTTTCGGGAGAATATTGAGGATTCAGCCGCTACTACGTACCTGGCGGAGCGTTTGGCTGGATTGGCTGCTCAAGAAAAAGACTTGGTTCGATTGTACAATGACCATTCTGATGCGTTGAAAGAGCTGGAGAGCAAACACTGCCGTGACAGAGCTGCTGGACGCACGGAGAAACGTGTGTTACCGAGTCACGACAGGCAGAGTGGGAGTAAGAGGAAGTACGTCAACAAAAGTGATGAGGATTTTGAACAGGACAGCAGTGATTGTGAGAGCCATTCCGGCACTCGCACACGTTCAAGCCGGAGACGTGTGAAAGACTCCAGGGGGGCCTTGAACAAATGCCCATGCAGATCAAAGAGGCCCACACCTGACATTGATGATAACTGCCCCAGGATGCTCCCGATGCTGGGGAAGGGCAGACATATGGAATACAAGCCATGGGCGTCCGTCGACATGACTGACATTGTGCGTCAACTTCCCCTTTTGCGGGATGGTGCGCACCGCTGGATATTGAAGTTTGAGGACCTTTTGACTGGGACAGAGCTAACTGTGGGTGACTTAAAACAACTTCTGGCAAATCTGATTGACATAGACGGCCTAGATGACATTCTTATCCGTGCGGGACTTCGACTGTACGCAGGCACGACGGCTGGAGACGCAGACCTTTTCTTGAGTCACAGAGGAGCACTATGGCGTGCGCTGAGAGTCTTGTACCCCACTGTCGTGCATCCGGATACGATTACGATATCTCCGCTGGGGGTCTCCGAACCACCACGCAAATATGTCGCCCGCGTGTGCCAGGAATGGATGGATGCCACAGGAAAGGACCCTGAGCGTAATGATCTTGAACGGTCTACTGTCTACTCAAAAATTGAACAAGGTCTTCCTGAGAAAGTCAGGGCCAATCTGCAGACAGTGGTTGGCCTGGCGAAATTGCCCCATGCTCTGTACGCGGATCACATTGTACACTGCGTTGGACTTGCTCGCAAGGAGGCAGATGAGCAGGAACAAAGTCACACAGAAATGGTTCGACTGCTGACCAAGACCCAGTTGGAGGGCGCACAACAGATCATACAAGCGGCTGTCGTGACAGCTGGGGTTGAGCCCCAGGCGGCTCCTGACCCACCCAGTGCACCCAGGGTTGACAAGACTCAGCCCGAACAGTTTCGTCCACATAATCCCAAGCCGAGTGGATCACGTTATTACACAGGCTGTTATAGGTGTGGCGATGTGACGCACTTGCAGCGTTTTTGCACGGCTGTTTTGCCGAACCGTCCGCTGCCACAACAGTGGGAACCTCCACAACCACTTCTGCCATGGAGAGTACAATGGGGATGTCAGCCACCTGTGCGACCCTATCAGGGGGCAGTACAGCCACAGACACGTCACAGCCCGGAAAGCTGGAGGATGAGAGGTGTTTGCCATAAATGTGGGATATATGGTCATTTTTCTGGACAATGTGATCAGAAACCACAATGGGAAACTTTGAGGGAAGTCAAGTTGACCGGACCTCATGGATGAGAAGGACAGCTAAAGGAGAAGTGCCATGCTCTTCTTTTGACAGTTGACTTGACACGCCCCTCTCTATTGAAATGTGTGTGTGAAAGGGGACACCGCCTGATTGAGTGCATGAGTGAGTGAGACGAGGGGGGTCCCTCTCCCCTCTCTGTTCGACTGTGTGAAGTGAGTGAGTTAGGTGAGTTATGTTTGAAGGGTTGGAAAATAATACTACTACACTGTGGTAGTATTTTGAATCAACTCTGTATGAGAGTGTAGGCTACAGGCAAGGGAACTTCTCATTGAAAAAGGCATAGCAATGGTAGACTTGTCTATGGTTGATCTTTTTTATTTTGGTGGTGGATTTATGGCTTGGTACACCTGTCACAGGTGTCAGAAGAAACGTACAGTATGTTTGCCAGGCCATATGAAGCTTGAGTTTGGGGTAGACACCAGCCAGGGGTTTCAATGAGAAGGTCACACAAGCCTGAGAGGGTTTGTAGTGTGAATGAAATCACGAGAATTGATTGAGAATAATGTATGTGTGAGTGAATGAATGATTGAATGTACTTCATACTAGACTTATGTATGAAGCTATGTCCGGTGAAATATTGCTAGTAGGAGCCATTCTAAAAGTGATAGTTAAATGAGTAAATACATACAGAGCTACGTGTGGGGAATTGCAATGACAATTTTAGCATGCTCTGACGGAATGTGCTTTAGGGGAAAGAGGGGGGAGAGAGCAATTTCCTTCTCACCCTAAAATAAATACCTTGTTTAGTTTCAGATAACAGGGAGAGGGCTTTAGGGACCTCCTGTGGACCTCCTGTCCTGTCCTGTCCATACCTCCTACCTCTGTTTGACCCGCTGTGAGCTGTTTATTGGGGGTGCTATTTAGAGAAGAAGATGGGAAGAAAGTCTGCTTTTGGAGTCTGATGTCAACAAGTAGGTCGCAATTAAGGACTACATTTGTAAGGGTGTATTATGGTGTGAATTTTAAGTATTGGTTTTAGTCAAAAGTGTCTGTTTGTGTGTAGGGTAATGGAGGCGACGGCTTACAGCCTTACTGCATAACGGTGATCACAGGAATTCGCCACCCTGTGTTCTGAGCACAAGACTTGCTGGTAGCATACTGAGGGGGATTTGACCCATATCTCCAGGAGTGGAAGTTTTAACCGGGGGATCTAGACCCACGGTTGAACCTTTCAGGGTTAAAGCAAGCCAGCCCCTCAGCTCAAAACACCTGTCCATCAATACGTTTGGTGACGTGACATCAGTGAATTTAGTTAGTTCAGCGACACTATTTATGACTCTCATTTAATAGTCTCATTGTAATCTCTCAACACCATGGTTATTACATTCCTTTGCCATGCCAGAACTAGGGAGATTAGCAAAAGAATGAGATCAAGGCCAGAGAGGTCATCTTGAGTAGTTTGTGGTGTCAACAATATCCTAACGAATGAGTGGGGATATTTGTGAGAGACTTCTGTAGAGGGAGCCTGCATGTTTCCTATTAATAGGTGTGGACAGCGCCTACAGGAGGTCATCCCGAGGGCAGAGAGTCCAGGGGGGTGTGACAACACTACGAGAACAGCGACAGAGGAGCTCCTAACTCAGCTTCTACCGTCGGAAATCAATAGCAGGTGACTTTCACAGACCTGTGTTCGCTACAGGAGTTGTCGGATTGAACGCTATTCTGCGGCTACGGCCCACGGGCCCACGCCAACTGGTGCTCCTTCTGCTCTGGAAAGAGGAGGAGCGTTCCAAGAGGAGAGGTCCAAGGGAGACCGTTCCAAAGTTCATGTTACAATGGAGGAAAGGAGCGTTTCAATGCTTCTGCTGTCATGATTGACATGGCTCAGCAAGAAGTTGTACACTAGAGCCTTGTGATTGCTCGAGGAGAATCTACTGTCCACTCGAGCCTTGTGAATGCTCGAAGGGAGTTCTACTGTCGACTGCAGTAAGCTGTAGTTCACGTGTGCTGAAGCGTATGGTGACAACAGTCTGCTTCAAACCTACAGATCTGAGAGCTATGTGCAAGCTCTGAGAATCAAGAAGGATTTCCCAGGCGTTTTTATTCTGTAGGCGAAAAAAGAATTGTGGGAACCATTTCCCTAGCGCGTTGAACGTCTGAACAATTTGCGTCATGGAAAGAAAAAAAAAAAAAATCGCGGTTCATCTGAATTGTGATTGATGTTGGAAGAGTTGCTCTAATGTTTGTGTTTTGTTGTATTCTGTGCTGACAGGTCAAAGTAGATATAACAAGGTACTGAAATAGTACTGTTTTAGGGATGTTTGTTTTTATGATTAACCATTTTGTCATGCTATGAGTGTTAACTTTTCATTTACAGGATTCAATCAATATAGGAATTTGATTTAGTCTAAATAGGATTTCAGTTATATAAGGAGTTTAATTTCTGTTACAACAGAACAAGCCCCATGCTTGTTCGGTTCTAATTTGGTACAATATAGGTAGTTAAAAAAAGAAATGCTCCTGTGTCCAGGGGGGTCTATGATAGTTAATGGTGATAATATGAGTTCATTTTAGATAACTTCCTTAAGTATCACAGTTCAAATCCAATCCAAAAATGAGTATTATATTCTAGTTAGTAATACAAATGTTGTTTGATTGTTAGTTAAAATAGGCCTACATTAGGATAATGAGTTAACGTCAGAAGATGTGAGTGAGTTGGTATTGGAACCTGTATACACATGCACTAAATTGACTCGTCTGCCTGGGGTGGCAGGGTTCACAGGGGTCGCCTCTGTGTGCTTGTTTATATGGGTGGAACAGACCAAAGTACTGAACATTACCAAGTACTAAAACAGGATGAAGTAACCCGTAGGCTTTAGGTTATCGAGTAATATATTGCAGACAATGTTGAACTGATGGAGTCAGTATAATGTTACTATGTTAATAGTCACATATAATATTGATACAGGTTGAGACTCACCATGAGTATTACATGTTAGCTCTTAGTTTGTGTGCAACTTTCCGAGTGTCGGATGGATGGTTTCTGCAGGGCCATTCATCCATTATTCCATGGAAGTTGCTCACTAACTAAGAAGGGGGGGAGAAGGGAATATTATATTATTTCTTATTAAGTCGATATTGGAATCCACTTCCAAACAAATATTGATGTCTATACAGGTACAGGAATCAGCCTATCTAATGTTGGGGAACAAATTAAAAATAGTATAGTAATTAGCCTAGGAACAGTTCACTTGAATTTATTTTATCTGGGTGTGACAACAAACAGCTTCGGACTGATAGGGTCATTGTCTAATAGATTGATTTTGTTCATTTTGTTTTGAGTTTTGTGTCAACCTGACTGTGTTTTACCTTCACATTATCCAGGGGGGAAGAGGGTAATTACCTACGAAGGGAGACCGTTTGGGGAATTTGAACATTTTGGGATTTTTTGAGAAAAAAGAAAAAAGTGAACATTTTTTTTGGAAAATTAATTTTGGTCATTTATAAAATATGAATTATGTCTGGGGAATATTTAATTCCCCAGAAGGGGGGTCTGATGTATATTTTGATAGCTTATGCATCTCAACATATGTCATAATTGTACACAACACTTTGGCTTAGGAGGTCACATTGAGTCTCAATGAGTAAAGAGTTAAGCCTAGGGACACTTGGGATGGTCAGCTTACAAACAGCTGTGAGTTCTTCCTGTCCTATAGTAAGGACAGTGACTTTTATCACTCAGGAGTCCTTTTACAAAAGGACCCCTGCTGTGGTGACTGATTGCTGACTCTGTGGTAGCTTGTTGACTAAGCCTTGAGGGTCAACAACACACACACACACACACACACACACACACACACACAGGAACAAGGCGACACCCACATGTTAAGAATGTATAAGACATGATGCAGGGAATCAGTAAGGAGAGAGTGAGTGAGATACAGAGAGAGAGAGACAAGGGGGGACTAGGCACTCTGCCTGGGAAGGCCTCAATACGATGGAACGATGATATCTGTAACCTGTCTGTAACTGATTGCTGACCAATAAATGGAAATAAGGATTATGTGCCTGCTTGGAACTCCATATTCATTTCAACAAGCAACTTAGTAAAATCTCCACAGAACCCTGAGGAAAAGACACATCATGAGGAAGCAGCAGCTTGTGCAACATAGAAAAAAAAGGTGGGCCGGTCATTGCATGCATTAATATGCAAATGCTCGGCGTGCCTCCGCCGGCAAGCACAAAGAGCGCCGCAACTTCTGAGCGCTTTCAAGCGCATGCTTTATATGCGGGCGATCAGAGCCCACGCTCGTTTGATGCAGTGCTATACCGTGCACGCTCACACGTGTGTGCGTGTGTGTGTGCGTGGGCATGACGCAGCATATCATCGCTCTTGGGCAGAAACATTTCACGCAGATCGGTGCAGTTATAGATAAAACATGTGAAAAGCTGCCTCATGGTGGCACTATAACAGGCCGTTCTGGAAAATTTGGGGCAGAGGTTCATCGTTGGCATCCAGGGAGTGTGTGTGCAAAGTTTGGCATCGACCGGGTTAACGGTGTCGGAGATTAGCGGGTAACAGACGGACGGACGGACGGACGGACGGGCGCACACGCACACGCACACACACACACACACACACACACACACACACACACACACACGGACGGACGGAGTGCAAAACATATCTCTCCACATGCCTTCGGCCTGGTGGAGACAATATAGCAAAGAAAAACAAAACAGAGCAAACGGCACTGGTAAAAATCAAGAAATCAATACAGCACTATATGTTGCAAAGGCCATGCAGTTTAAAAAAGGTGGGTCTTTAAATGTTTTTTTAAAAAAGGTCCACACTAGTAGTAGTATGTATGGAATTGTCAATCCGTGCCCGTGTTTGGGTGAGATCCGGTTTGACATTATTTGCGATTCGGTGCCATTGGGTTACAACTCGGACGGGGCTCTATCGAACTTCGCAACACTCGACACATAACTCGCGTGTGTCTCTCGTGGCTCAAGTTCAGTAGAGACCTTGGACGTGCAGAGAGTGTTAGAGAGGCAAGGGCTGACAACCCGTAAGAGGGCACTTTTAGACGAAAATAGCTAAAATAGCAGATCTACAAGCTCACAACGCGCAACCCAGCACTCTAGTGGAGATGCGGTGTACGACCTGGATTTCTAAACAAATTTGTTCAACGCAAAATGCTGCGTTCAAGTTCAGGAGACTTCGGGAAAAAAAATAATTCTCCTGAATGCTGCCTTCCGGCATGGCATGGAAAGGAGTGGCATTTTCATTTCTTTCACCATATAGTAAATGCTGCATTCGTCGTCTGGAGAGGGCAGTTGTTTTACAGACCGGTAAAAGGGCAGGGGCTGGCCTGGGCCGTGGCTCAGCGGTCCAGGCACCTTGGCCGGTACCCCGAGTCTGGCAGTGTGCCACGGGTTCGACTCCCGATCCTGACGGCCTTTACTGCATGTCACTCCCCCATCTCTCTCCCCCATTTCCTGTCAGCCTACTGTCTGTCCCTCTATAAAAAATATAAAAATAAAGGTGAAAGCGGCAAAAAAAAGAATAAAAAGCCCCCTTTGATGTTTATGTGTGCATGACTGCACGTCCCTGGTCTCTACCGAACTTTGCAACACTCGACACAGCAACTCAAGTTCAGTAGAGACGCGCCCCTCCGTCACAGTCAGTGGGGAGGATTTCAGTGTTAGCCTATATGTTTTGGGGTTTTCTAGGCGTGTTACGGAAATGCCAAACTGTGCTATTTCACCGTGTTCGAGTTGATACCGGGTTGCGTCACTTGATCTGCTATTTCTGATGATTTGACTCCTGAAAAGTAACAGTTTTTGACATAATGAGGCTTTCACCCGAGACCCGATTTGTATTATTTTTTCAGTCCTCCCCCTTCTCTCTCTCTCTCTCTCTCCCCTTGTGTAACTGTCCCTCACTCTGCCTAGTACCTTACCTGGCTTTTAATTGATCTCCTGGCTTCTCCATCAGCCTGTTTCATTTAATCTCATGTCGCTTTCATTTTGTCTTCTTTTATCTCTTTCAATGGATGCCCTCCTCACATTATCTCTCTATCCTTTTGGCAAAGTCTATAGCCTCACTTAACACTCGTGTTTTTTTATATTAGGGATGACCCGATCACGTTTTTTTGCTCCCGATCCGATCATCTGATTATGCCGATACGGATTTTTTTGAACGTGTGTAGTATGGATGGATGGGTGAATGTAATGCACAATCTAGGTAAATCGCTTTGATTGTAAAGCGCTATCTTTATCTAAAGCGCTATGAATGCACCATTTACAGACAGACAGACAGACAGACAGACAGACAGACAGACAGACAGACAGACAGACAGACAGACAGACAGACAGACAGACAGACAGACAGACAGACCGACCGACCGCAGGGGTGACTCAAGGTTAGAACAATCTAGAGAGTAGACTGCTCTCTCTCTCTCTCTCTCTCTCTCTCTCTCTCTCTCGCTCTCTCTCGGCGGGGCCTCACCACGAGTATCAAATATTATCATCGTCCTCTCTATTCTCACAATTGAATTTTGTTTTGGCCACAAAGGTCTCATTGCTCAATGCGAGCCACAGGGACAGGCCACCGGCTCAATTTCCCTGGTATTGCTTTTCATCTCACAGCGGGCCGTCTTGGTGTGCATTGTGCACTCTCTAAAGACCACACACTTCATTCTCGTAAGCCTCCCACTCTTCAAATGGGTTTTTTTCTTCAACTCAAATAGGGGCTTTTTAGCCCTCGTTCTCTCTCCATTTTAGTCGTCATGCCAATTGATCTTCCCTACATGTGTACTATCTATTATACAATTGAAAACATGTACGCAACCCAATACCCAAAGCCACCAGCTACTACGTCACTGACACGCTGGGTACCGACGCCGAAGCAGGAGCAACACACACTGCAACAACACACTAACACGTCACAGACTTACCCTCCGCGTCGATCCACGGCTATCTCCTCATGTCGCGCCGCACGCCCACACTCAACACCACCCGCGTACAAATTGTCATTGCACTGCCACTAAAGCCGGCTCCCGTCCAGACTCACACACAATATCAATATCAATAATAAACACAAACACGCCACAAGCACCGACACCCCCGCCTAATTTGTTGCCACGTCTATGAAAACAAGCACAGAAAACATGCCATTCAACACGCTACTTACACACACTACCACTCGCTTACAATACGCGGACCTGGCAACACTACATTCCCTCTCCCATTTGCTCCAAGCCCACCACGTGACCCACACAGGGAGGGAGACAGAGAGAAAGGGATAGAGAAAGACACAGCTTTCCAGTCCTTACCTTTTTTCTCAAATTCACCCGCAGAACAGTGAGCAAACTATAATCCACATTGTTAGACAAAGTACTGTGCCCTGAAACTTTCTGGGAAATTTGCATGTTGCCTGCAGTGGCAGCCAGCAGCGATGTAAGATGAGCCTGTGCATTTCACGGTTTTCACCCTATATAACTTGCACGCATAGGCAATCAAGTCAAGACCATTAATTCATGACAGCTGTGTAGGGGTGACGATTGCGTGATGCTTCTATGTACAGGATTCTATAGGTCACCACTTTTGGTGTGACACACACACGGCTTCTGTTTACAATGCGTTGTCAACACCTGCTGAGTTGACAAACATTGACAGATTTCGGAGAAGACTGATAGTTTATCCTTTAGTAATTACGCTGTGGAAGTATTCACACTAGGCTACTTTTGGATTTATTGGGATTGGCAATTTGGGGAAAGGAGGAGGAGGAGGAGGTGATCAAGCTCCACAACACCACATTGGTAGGTAGGCTCAAGGCTGCATTTATTTTCCTTCTTTTTCCTCTCGAGGGTGCATGGGATGATGTGAACCCCTCCAGCAGGCTAGGGAGCACCGCTCAGGTTCGCGGAAAATGACCGCGGGGTGCGGGTTGCCAGGTTTATAAGTAAAGTATTTAAATTCAATTAAAAAAAAATATATATATAAGACATTTTAATTTACGTCATATTTAGCCGCATTTTGACCTAATTTCTCTGCTCATTGTCAATGGCAAATATTGAGACGTGTGGGGACTAAAGCTGTATATAGGAGGGCCCTCAAACACATTAATGATAACTTTTCATCGTGCTCCTAAAATAATTTGTGTGCTACTAGCCGCGATTACATACACAGTTAAAATAATAAGAACATTGCGCGAACGACTGCGTCGACACCTGGCGTGGAACAAACGGGACGAACCGAGGCGCATATATGGAGAAGAACAACAACACTACACGCGCGCTGCAACACAAAACAGCTGCATACTACGCGTGTCACTGTGCACTTCTGTATCTGTGGACTTCTGTATCGCAACGCGGGCCAACGCAACTCTGGGATGAGCGGGCCGAAGGCCCGCGAAATTCTAGTTGTAAACAAATGTAATGCTATATTCATGGTGTCGTCCACGGTAACAGTTTTTGTATTGAGTTGTGCTTTCGTTTGAAATGTACCTATTCTGCATACTGTTAATAAATACTTCAATCAATCAATCAATCAATCATGTCACTGCTGTTGTATATCCTATACTGACTCACCTGCCAGTGAGGAGCCCCCTCCGGGAGGACGCTGAACGTTCGTCCTACTCCTCCCGCCCAACACTCCCTGCTGACAGGTGCTGCTAACCCCGGCCAATAGAGCGTCGCAGTCCCGCCTCCTACCCTGGACCAGGAAATGAAATCCAATGCATTATTCTCAGACATTTCTTAAAGTATTTATTTAAAGACGGTTACGCCGCGGACAAAGCCAACTCGTGACAACTCATGACAACACAAACAATATTTTGGACCAAACAAATAATTACAAAGAAGAAAAAAACGGCAGGTTACAACACTTTTTTTGTTGTTTTTCTTCTTTGTAATTATTTGTTTGGTCCAAAATATTGTTTGTGTTGTCATGAGTTGTCACGACTCGAGTTGGCTTTGTCCGCGGCGTAACCGTCTTTAAATAAATACTTTAAGAAATGTCTATGAGAATAATGCATTGGATTTCATTTCCTGGTCCAGGGTAGGAGGCGGGACTGCGACGCTCTATAGGAGTATGTGCAGTGACAAATAGAGCACCGAAGTCGTGATGTCACTTGCTCATCCCCTAGTTCACGGAAGTTTTTCTTGATGGAGAATAACATTGGGTCATCTTCTTAAAATCGTCTCATATAAGAATTGTGGTCCAAAAATAACTGTCTTGGCGATATTGTCGAGGAGGTGTCTCACCTATCATATTTGATACAGTCTGTTTCTAGCGAAAATTTAACTATTTCAAATTTTCAACAGCAGTAACATTCGCATTTTCTCTCAGTCAGTTGATTCTTTCTATCCATATGAGTGAAACACAGTTCTTATATGAGGCGATCTAAAATCCCCCTATGAGGATTACAATGCAAATAAAAAGTACATGAACCAGTGGACTTCTACCGATATTGACGTCAGACTTCGGTGCTCTATAAAGCCACGCCATGCCAAGTGTTATTTCAACACGCGTGATTCAGAGCGCACGTAAATTATAGGCCCCTTCAGTAGTTTCTCTTACGCATGCAGCCTACCGTGCTGAGGCATGCAGGTTAACGCCTTCGGCGGGCCAATGAGGCACGTTATCGCCACGATCAGTGCCTCCTCAGCTCTCTAAAGACTTCTAGGAATTATTCAAAATGCTCCAAAAGAATTGTCACTTGGTGACGTGCTGCGAGCCTGTAGATCTGCTATTTTTGAATATCCAAAGTACGTAAAAATCACATCCGTGTTAAGTGAGGGGCGCTCTTATCATCGTACATCATCATACATCATCTCATTCCGGCCAATCAGAATTTGCGTCCTCACCTTCGTCTTCAATGTTTGTGTTACTCAAAATTGTCCATTCATTGACATTCAATGTTTGTGTTAGGACAAAGTTTGTGCACATACACCAAAAGCTGGACATGAGGGCTATCGCCCCTCAAAAAAAAAAAAGTTAAAGTGGTTAAAATTATTGGGTATATTAACTAATTTGGCTGTGGGGACCCCCAGGTAAACCCTCAAGGACCCCTGGGAGACACTTTGAGAACCACTACTCTACTCTCTCTCTCTCTCTCTCTCTCTCCTATTGATATTCTTCCTTGTCCAAACGTGTTCACCAGTTTGCACTCAGACAAGCTGCTCTCCATGCTGCGGTGCTCATAATGACAGGCCAATCATTCTCATGAGAGTTTCCGTCTCTTCTCTCCCGGTCTCATTGGCTCCCTGCAGGCATCATGTTGTCCCTTCAAAAGCCCTAAACTCTCGGGAATTCAACCCAACATTTGACATCTGTTATAGGCTGTTCTACACAGTGACAACCAACCAGTGCCAACCGTCATGCATCCATCTCCTTTCACTATAGGCTGCCGCGCCATTCTTTCATTAGGCCTAATTGGTCAATTTAGTCTTACTTCGATCAAGATCATTTTTTTGATTGCCAACCAAAATAAAATCCCCCAAGTATTAGCTTACAGTAATACCACAATAAATAAATGTTATAGCTTGCCAGGTTTATTTATTCTTTCTTTGTTATTGTTTACTTCCCTGCACTTAGTCTAAATAGACCGTCTCCAACATTACAATTCAGTGATTATGTTTGAATAGTAGTGCCTGGAGGAATAAATCCCAGATAGGGGAATCTTTCCAAGCCCTGGGTTTTCATATTAATCAATTTATCCAAGGTCTCTTTGTTTAAGGCTTCGTTTTTGGATGACTGCACAGGTATCTGAATATGATCTATTATTTTCTACAAACAAAAATCATCATGATCATAATCCTGAAAATCTTTTGAGACAGTCAAATCCTCTGTATTAATTCAACAGAGTGTGCAAATGTCAACAAACAGACCCTCACAGGCCCATTTGCTTACATGTGTACACTATCAGAGTTACAAGTGGATACACATGGTCACAACTTTACAACTACATTTCCAGCTGAATCTATAGGGTATAAACAGGTGTCTGTCTGTCTGTCTGTCTGTCTAGTTTGCCAGTGGACGTAGTCAGTAGTCATATTTGCTTAATCATATATCACATCAACAAATTCCCTTCCCTCCTCCCCCCACCTCTCTCTCTCTCTCTACAACAACAGCCACATTGTGCATGCCCCCCCCCCCTACTGCCAAACACAGAACCTGCTGCGTTTCCTCCCTGTCCGTGGGCTGCCAGGGGAGGCGTCACCCCGCCGTGTCCTCTGTAGCAGGTCACTGGCTCGCTGCCAGGGGACAGGGCTATGCCAATAACAGCCGTGACTAATGGCCTGAGACTTCTACATACGCCCGTGTTTCCCATTATTTTCACGCGGCTGATAAATGGAGGAGGAGGGCTTTATAATCAGAGGGAGAAAGCTCCCCGCATGCATATACTGTGGTGTAGGGAGGGCCTGTGTGTCTGGCACTACGCGCACTGCATCTTTAATCCTGAGGTCAATGGTCGCATGCTGAAAATAGAAGATCTACAGTTGGGTGCCACCAATATTGTCCCTTATCATTTGACCCATTTAGGCCTGACCTCAAAATTTAAAAAAAATCCTTCTAAATCCTCCAGTTTTCTGAAATAAATATTTTCACGATTTTTCAAAAATAGCAGACCTACAAGCTCGTAGCGCGCCACTCGGTGGCGCGCTACGAGCTTGTAGATCTGCTATTTTTCAATAACTAAATTATAACAATGTTTAAAACACCAAAAGGGGTTCCCGCCCAAAATTGATTAACTGTCCTTTTGCGCAGATCACGCAAACCTCAGCAAAAAGAAAAGGACAATATCGATGGCCTCCAACTGTACAAGCTCACAACTTGTGTGAGCTTGTCATCACGGTAAGTAGTTCTACTCAGCCTGAATCCCTGGCAGGGTCTTGTATTCCCATCCTCCGGGGGCTGTGTACTATAGGCGTTTTACTGCTTTTCCATACTCGTGTACTTGCAGGGGGGTCTCAACAGGTAGGTTTGTGGTTTGGTTTGGTTTTCACTTCCATTTCCTTGCATTTTCCTCTTGATGACAGGGTTTAATGGTCGCTATAGGTTGCCAGCCTAGCGAGCCCGACATTGCCTGCAGTTGTGAGACAGAGCAATCCAAATGATCAGTTCAAATTCACAAATATCACATAGAATGGGATTGTGAATTACAGTGGTTAATCTCGCTCTTACCGCCCAACGTCCGCTCTAACAAACGTTTTCTGCATGCCTGCTGCTGTTGGAGAGCCTTCTCACTGTGAGGCAGAGAGCTGCAGGCTTTATACAGCTGGTCCTGGTCAGGTGATTCATAACAGGTGCGCTGCATTCTACCTGGCTGAGGACATGGATTGGTAGATAGCGCCTATCAATCACTTGGCCCAGGCTGTGATGATGTCTTCTTGCTCTCGATCTACCCCATTCGCTCTCCAGCAGCGATTTTTCAAAAATAGCAGACCTACAAGCTCGTAGCGCGCCACTGAGTGGCGCGCTACGAGCTTGTAGATCTGCTATTTTTGAAAAATCGTGAAAAATAAATAAATAATTTGGGGACCCCCTAAAATAATTTGGCGACCCCCCGAGGGGTCGCGACCCACGGGTTGAGAACCCCTGAACTAGATCAGTGGTTTGCACCCTTTTCCATAACACGGTCCATTATGTATTCTACATTTGAGCCACGGATCACCATTTGATGACATTTAGCCTCTCACACCCAGCAAAGACTTTGTTGTCATATATGATTTTGTTCAAATTCCATGCTGTATTTAATAAGGGTCAAAAGGGGAAAGGTTGTAATTGGCAGCTCTTGACGGAACCGATGTAGTTGTATTTCGTTGTTATTCTCTGAGCTACGGCGTCTGGCTGAAAGCACAGTTTAACCGGTGAACGCAAAAGGCCTGTGTCCAACTTTACTCAGCATGGGGAACCCATCCAAGCGCTCACACAAATCACTGACCCACGTTGAGATGACAATTTAAAAAAAAAGTGTGGGCTTGTCTGGCTGAGAGAGGAAGCCCGTCGGATCATGTACCGTTGTAGGAGAGGCAGTATGTCTGGGAAGAAGGCTTTTTCCTCCTCCAGCGGGTGAAGGAAGCAATTCATGACAAGCTGTCAGTGGTGGAAAGTAACTAAGTATATTTACTTAAGTAGGCCTACTGTACTTAATGGACACTGAAGGCAGCTGAAGGCGTATGCAGTGGTGTACAGCAAGCAAGCATAAGTGCAATTACTCAAGTACTTTCTACCAGTTCTCAAAATTGTGTGCCAAGGACCCCCAAATTGCTATTGACTGCGGACCCCCCATCTGAACATGCATTGTGCCAGAGACCCCCGGAAGAGAATTTGTGTTAAAACAATGTGGTGAAACTTGACTTAAAGGTCAAGTCTATAATGCATTATAATGACATTATAATGAATAACGTATAATATACGGTACTATCGCTGTTGTCAAGCAGCAATCTCATATATTATCTCCATATTTCAATATTCTTTTGTAAATTCATGCCCTGCTTCATCATACAAGACTCAATTGGCTATTTTCACTATTTTCAAATGTTTCTTAAAATAATGACAAAAATGTTAGGGTTTTGGAGGTTTCCAACGCTGTACCGTGTACCATATAAGGTCCACAGTAAGGACCAGTTTAAGCTTTCTTTCTTCTTTTTAATCAGGAGAGACATTTTAGTTTGAGGCTGTATCTCGTGTTGATTAACGAGCGCATGTGTTCCTTACGTGGACTGGCACAGACACCCGCGCGTAGTTCATCATTTGTTATACCGCGTTGGGGCGGGGATGATGCAACGTTATGGCGGCAGTGCTTTGCATATTGCAGAACATGGACACACGTGCGCACGTGCGCACGTGCACACACACACACACACACACACACACACACACACACACACACACACACACACACACACACACACACACACACACACACACACACACACACACACACACACACACACACACACACACACACACACACACACACACACACGTATTTCAGCCTTATAAGCCTTTATTATGGGAAACACATCCTGAGCAGTTGACAAACACAATCATAGACTCATCTCCCTCCTCAAAACTCAATCCACTTAACTTCCTACATTTCCCAGCAGGCCGAGAAAAGCCAACCAGGGAAGTGTCGACATGCATGTAGGGCTGCACGATATGCATGGACAAAATGTCATATGTATTTATGCCAAATATTGCGGTATCGATACGATATTACATTTTACAATTTGTACAATTTACTACAATTTAAGTCTTGCAACATTGAAAACTAGACATTATTCAAAAAAATGCATAATAACAAGTCCATATCAGTCTTAATTTTAAGTGCTATTGGGTTAGCCATTGGGTTAGCCTGGGTTCCAGCCTGATTTTGATTTGCTGCGTTCCATGGATTTGTATAATTGTCACTTCGCTATACTGTGACAATTACAAATCCACGGAACGCAGTGAATCAGGCTGGATACTGATATTGCGCATGTTCATACCACGTTAACGATATATTGTGCAGCCTTAACATGCAGCAGCATCAATCTCGGCGGCCTCTGGCGGTTTATTTCTGATGTTCAGAGGTTTCTCTTGACGTATAGGCCAGTGACGCTTGTGTTCAGAGACACGTTCGGTGTGTCACAGCCTTAGCTGCGCCAGACCTGAATTATTAGTTAACAGCCCAACAGTTTTTTGGCACATGGACGCTGTTGTGAATCATCGTGCGTCGTCAGCCTGATTATGTTTGCTTGCTGAATATGCATCACTTTCCCAAAAGTTTCGCCGCAGCGAGGCGTCGAATTAGCAACACAAACAACTCCCGGGTACAAGACCTCTTCTTCTGTGTGGCGTTAACCCATTCAGGCCTGACCTTGAAATTTTAAAATAATGTTTTTCTGAAATAAATATTTTCACGATTTTTCAAAAATAGCAGACCTACAAGCACCGAGTGACGCGCTACACGCTTGTAGATCTGCTATTTTTCAATAGCTAAATTATAACATAATGTTTAAAACACTAAAAGGGGTTCCCGCCCAAAATGGGTTAAGCGAGAAAAACAAAAAAACAACAACAGCCGAATAATATATACGAGCCGCGGTCCTGCCATCAACACACGCCGATCTGCACTGTTTGACACTCATTTGCATACACTTGTGTTTTCGACCCGGGCATGTTAATTCGCTTTCTATCCAGAAGACGATGATGGGCTTCAACAGAAAACTAAGCTAATAATGAATTCACCCCTCGTTATGTTTCTAAAGCAGACCCTCTGAGCACTGCCTGTTTATCTTCCCTCCACGGTGTGCAGGGGCGAAAAAAGAAAAAAACAAGTCAATTAACCCATTTTGGGCGGGAACCCCTGTTGGTGTTTTAAGCATTATGTTCTAGTTCTACTTTAGCTATTGAAAAATAGCAGATCTACAAGCTCATAGCGCGCCACCGAGTGGCGCGCTACGAGCTTGTAGGTCTGCTATTTTTGAAAAGTCGTTAAAATGCATTCTTTGAATATATATTTCAGAGCGAACATTTTTAACTAAAATATTGGCTTCTGAGGGGTCCCTGGAACAACATATTTTCAGATAATTCTGGGGATCCTTGACATGAAAAAGGTTGAGCACCACTGACATAGAAACATGGGTTTTTCAGACATTTTTTTTAGGATTTAGAAGTATTTTTTTTAATCGACTTCAGTCCAAAATGGGTTAAATGTGATCCAGTGTAGACTTCAGTAGCCATCTAAAGTGTGTGTATAGGCTACTTACCAAGTGCAGCCATCAACGTGCGCGTGTGCACTCGCGTGTGTGTGTGCGCTATTGTGCATACTGTATGTGGGGGAGGGGGTGGGGGTGGGGGAGGCGGTGGGAATCTGTGGCTAATGGGACCCGTAGGATGTGCCCACATGTGAGGACGTTACAGCGGTGTTGCACCACGACATGGCACCACATGTTGACCAGGGGGGGATATGAGTTACGATTCTGCCTGACATGAATTCGAACAGCGCTGAGTCGCCTGAAGCGACTTCGGGGCAGAACCGTCACCCTATTGCGTCTTGGGTTTGAGTCTGGCTTCTGCATTCCTGGAGTGTGGAAGTGCCCCCATGCAAGAAGTCACAATTTGGGGAATGAGAGGGTGTTTTCTATTTAGTTTTTTTTTTAGATACTATATAGTGTCACACATAAAGCATCAAGAATGGCTGATCTACAAGCTCGAAACACGGCCTGAAGTGAGTGACGCATTTTGAGCTGGTTGATCTGCAATTTTTTGTTATTTTTATTTTCAACCCTGAAAAGTAACACATTTTGGACGTACGACAAAAGACTCAAATAGGCCATGGCCCCTAAAGTTACAAAACGTACATTTCTTTCAACCTGCTACTTCTTCAATACAACTTCTCTTAAGATGTGAAGCCATGCTTTATTATTATAATGTATTGTTATTATTCTGAGCTGTGCCGTGTCGGCCCAAGGCTGGTTGTCAGCTGGCTACAGTCAACGCAGTATATAAATAAGTTAATCCAGAACGGCTATTAGGTGCAACACACACTATAGGTGCTATAGGTGCAACCTGTCAGAACTGGGGTTATAGTTTCACATCATTTTGAGAGCTTTGGCTCCGGTGGTGGAGTGCACTGCTGTATTGTGGTCCAGGGACCGATGTACTTCTGTAGTTGGAAGCAGGAGGTTATTATCACCTCACCTGAGACAACCAGGAATGGTTCTCTTAACACGTCACAAGAGCCCAGCTTTGTGTGTTTGTGTGTACCCCATTGCGATGATTTGATTGGCTGAGCAACGTGTGTATACCCCATAGCGATGATTTGATTGGCTGAGCAATGTGTGTATACCTCTTAAGCGATGATTTGATTGGCTGAGCACGGAATGTTATCCATGATGATGTATGATGATTAGAGCGCCCCTCACTTCACACAAGTGTGTTTTTAAACAGCTTTTGTCCCCACACGTCTCAAGATTGACCACAGTAAGAGAATTCCGGTCAAATGTACGCAAAATGTTGTCCCCGCCCGTCTCAAGTTTTACCATTGAAAATGTACATCGAGCAAATCAGCTAACCGATCACAGGCAACTGATTGGCCAGAATTAACCAATCACAGGCAACAAGGCATTCTGATTGGCCATGTATGGGATGATCCATGATAATGTATGATGATAAGAGCTGATGACGGAAATGATTGTCTCTTATGATGACAAGAGCGCCCCTCATTTCACACGGGTGTGATTTTTTTTAGGCGCGCTAGCCCCTCCTATGTCCAGCTTTGACGGTTTGTGTAGACACAAACATTGCAGACAAAGTGAATTCCCATAGACAGTTTGAGGGTTTTTGTAAACACAAAAATTGAAGACAAAAGTGAGGACGCAAATTGTGATTGGCCAGAATGAGATGATGTA
>NC_136804.1:10151972-10269472 GCF_951216825.1 Electrona antarctica
GCGAAAATCAATCAATAGGCCCGAAAATTAAGGCCCGGCCCTACCTGGGCCCTCATTCAAACCTAGTACATTCAAGACACTGCCCCCGTTGCCACCTTTAGATCTCCATATATGGAGCTGACCTGTTCTGACATTCCATATGTTGATCTGACCTCATCACACCCTGTACACTCAATACACGCTCCATATATGGCCAGTGCACACGACAGATCCCTGATGTCATCAATATTGGCCATAGTAAATGCGACCTGCTGTCTCAGTTAAGCCCATATATGGAGATCCCTAATGTCATCAATATTGGCCAGCAACTCTACATCTGACTTCAAACCCTTATATCTCCATATATGGATATATGTCATAACCTGTTCTGACATTCCATATGTTGATCCTTCCCCATCCATCCTTCCTCTTCGATGTCTCCCTTTTGACTGATACCTGTCCATTTATGGCCTGCCGCAAAGTGATTTGTGCAGCCGCAAACTAGAGTTCTCAACAGGCCTGAAAATTAAGGCCTGGCCCTACCTGGGTCCTCGTCAAACCCTGTACATTCAAGATCTCCATATATGGAGCTGACCTGTTCTGACATTCTATATGTTGCTCATCACATTCTGTACACTCAAGATCCATATGGCCAGTGCAAGGGTGAGGTCCTTGCACAGGCTTCTTACTGGTAACATGTGTGTGAGTGTGTGAGTGTGTCTGTGTCTCTGTGTCTCTGTGTGTGTGTGTGTGTGTGTGTGTGTGTGTGTGTGTGTGTGTGTGTGCGCGCGCGTGCGTGCGTGCGTGCGTGCGTGCGTGCGTGCGTGCGTGCGTGCGTGTCATTTATGTAGGGGTATTTACTACTATTATTAATAATAATAATAATAATAATAATCGCCATATATATTCGAAGAGCGTAAACTGTGCACGGCATGCGTGCGTGTAATACGCAGGAATGCGCTATTTGGTGCGTCTCCCTTGTGCTGTGCGTAACGATGACAAGAGGTTGCCTACGTGAGAGAGAGAGAGAGAGAGAGAGAGAGAGAGAGCAGCTAGCTACGCAGAGGCGACTCCGTGGCAGTGTGTGTGCTGCTCCGCCGGAGGAAGGAGAGATGCGCGTAACGACACGCAGCGGAACAGAGAGCGCTGATCATTTTCTGCGTCTCCGCCGCGCGCTCAGAGACGCTCCGTGAGAGAGAGAGAGAGAGAGAGAGAGAGAGAGAGAGAGGGACCAAAACGAAGGCTGACTGGCTGGGGGGAAACGATCTGTAACAATGTCAGTCCTAGCCGAAGCGGCGGTGGAGGTCTGATCTCCCCCCACCCACCCACTCTCAAAGCCCCGTTACTCTGACTGGCTCCTACCCGTGGATTTTCCTCTGTGGCGCGTGGTGTGTCCTAATTCATCTCTGATCAAATCCAAATCGGACTATATTCGGGGATTTCTGTGTGTGCCTCTCGATCCTTTTCCCTCCACTTTCTGCGGTGTGTGTGCGTGTGCGTGTGTGTGTGTGTGTGTGTGTGTGTGTGTGTGTGTGGTCCATGCACTACCTGGCAGAATGGGAGTGTGCGTGTGTGCGTGCCAGCCTGCGTGCGTGAGTGAGTGAGTGAGTGAGTGAGTCGAGTCCCGATCAGGCCGTCACTCACACATCCCGTCGCATCCTCCTCCACGCGAGGATGCAGCTGCGAGGAGTCGCGTGGGCGCTCACCGGAGCAGCGCTGTGCTGCCTCCTAATCCTGCTCATCCACTCCCGTCTGCTGAAAGAAGGTAATTCTCTCTACAATGCGTCAAGCTGCTGCTGCTGCTGCTGTTGTTGTTAACATTAGTACTATTATTAGTCTATTATTATCAGTTATGAGTTATGACTAGTATACGAGCTCATTGGTTATAAAGTTTAATTCCGAGAGTGTAATGGGTTCCATTTGGTTCAAGGTGTACACTTTGCAGTTTAAGGTTTTTGGTGTATAGGCTATTCGTGAATTTCAAATGTAGTATACACCTGCCATGTTGGCGACCAACACAGGTGTTTCAATTTGTCTGAATGCCCTATAGATAGAACATTAGTTGGTTCTATGCCAGTCAGACAAACTGAAACACCTGTGTGTTGGTCCCCAACTACATTTGAAACTGTAGGCTATAGGCTATACTGTAGTGTATATTTAAAAAAAACAACAACAATACCATACAATAAAAATATATATTATGCAGAGCTCCTGCACAAGCATGGTTGTGTTGTAAGATATATGAGGCCGAAGCAAACCACAGTGCAAATGTTTTGGCCTCGACAAAGGTCCCCGTTTTTTAGCTGTAATTTCAGTGACCTGCTGACGTTTGTTACTTCAATCACACCTCACCAGACTCTATAGCCTACTCTATCAGAACCCTATCAACAAGTCATCATCCTTCCCCCCGAGGCTTATACGGATCCATTTCTGTGGGATTTACGCATGACAGATCTAAAATATTGCATTGGTATACCACACACACACACACACACACACACACACACACACACACACACACACACACACACACACACACACACACACACACACACACACACACACACACACACACACACACACACACACACACACACACACACACACACACACACACACACACACACACACACACACCACAAAATACAGCAGGCCCACTTTTTTAGGAACCAAATATTAGGACCCAAAAGGTTTCAATAGATGGCACTATATATATATAGGGTCTATATAGCATAAGGGTTAACATTGAGGTCAAGCACTTACAGGGGGTCCATTTAAGCCCCCTGCATGTCCCCAGTCCTCCTCAATTCCAAACCAGGGATAAACATTCACAGAACCTGCAGGGCTGATTCTATAATAGTGTTTAATGCTCTCTCCCAAGCATGCTCCCGCACTGGCTTGTCTGTGTGAGTGAATGGCATGCCTAGCTCCGCAGCATGGGACTCATGTGGTCGCTGATGCTATGGGGGGTAATTCATTGATTTTTCCCATCTTGCTGACAACCCCAGAATGGCCATTAATGACATGTAATTTGACGACTCCCGCAGTCATCAGAAAGCAAAAAATGTCACCCATAAAAAAAGAACTTCAGCGAACGCTGTGTGCCGTGCATATTCCCTCTCGTTGCTATGCGCCGTCAATATCCCCCCCCCCCCCCCCCCCCCCCCCCACACACACACACACACACACAGCCACCCCGTACAAACGCAAATTCCAATTTCCAATATCATATACTGTACGTGCCCTGCCCTGCTATAGGGGGGATGTGAAGGGGAGAGCGCTCCGCAGCGGCCATGCAACGCAGGCAGCCTCCTTGTGAAAGTCAAACGATTGAACCCCGAGCATTCGATAGGGTTTTTGTATTCGTGATGCATCCCAATGGGCCCGGCATGCAGAAACAGCTCTCTCTCTCTCTCTCTGTGTGTGTGTGGCGTGCGTGCGTGCGTGCGTGCGTGCGTGCGTGCGTGCGTGCGTGCGTGCGTGCGTGCGTGCGCATTCATGTCTCTCCCTCTCGCTCTGCACTTAAAAAAAACCTATACATTGGCTATTTAGAACTATAGCTGTTTGATTCTATAAACATATTGGCACATTCTAAAAAAAACAACTAATCTTGTGTGGGGGGTTCCTGGCACAAACTATTTTGGAATGAGTGTGTGTGTCCTTGAGATGAACCACCTGTTGCTGCGCCTGCTGTGTCTACTGTCTACCCACAGGAGTAATGCTAATTTAAAAAGATATTGTTACAGTAGGCATATATTCCTAAATGAATAACTTCGCCAACATACATATTGTTTTCGTTATGTTTTGTTTTACACAAACCTGCTCTGGTCGCATGATGCTGATTGCTTAAAGGAATCATTCACCCAATAAATGACTTCATTGCTATTGTGTACTTAAACCCTGTGAGGTCTTGAACACGAGGAGAATTCTCGTTTGTAAAACATCGCTTAACTCATTCTACTGCCAATCACGTGTATTGATGCGTTTTTATTCCAAAGCCCACACCGCCAAATCACATGCTTGCTATTGCTATTGCTATTGCTATTCACTAACCTATGAATCATTGTTTGAGTCTCATTGAAACCATGGAAGCAGGAAATCACAATGGTCGCAAAAACACAGCTGCCATCCACTCCCACGTTAGAGGATTTTCAGAAATGCTTCAAACGTTTTTACACACGTCGGGGGCATTTTATTTGTATTTTTTTTTGCATGACAGTTTAATGTGGAAGTGTTTAAAACAAATATTTTCTTCTTATTCTATGGCAGTGGTTCTCAACGCTTTTCATATCAAGGCCCATTTGTTATTTGACATCTGACCTACGGACCACCATTTGATAAGATTTTGCACCTCAGACTCAAAACTTAGAATATTTTGTTATTGTTGGATACATTGTTTGTCCACAATTCCATGCTGTATTGATGTGGTTATTTTGGTATACCATTGGGAGAGATAACAGGAAAACGTTCAAAATATTCTAACTCTTGAGGGCGTAAAATAAAACCAAATGGACCCATAATGGTCCATTTGGTTTCATTTTACGCCCTCAAGAGTAAAATATCTAGAAGGGTCCACTTGGTTACCAACTCTCCCATCATTTAGCTGGGGACCACCTGGAAGTTGGAACCCCCTCAAGGACCACTGGTGGTCCCCGGACCACTGGTTGAAAACCACTGTTCTATGGTCATATTTTGGAACGGTAAACGCCTCGACTCTATAGAATGCATACTGGACTAGTGGACGAGTGTTGATTTGATATTGTTGTGCTCATTTCCTTCGTCTTTGGATTATTCATTCACCATATGACCATTTAGGACTGACGCTGCATGGCTTCTGAATCTAAAGTTTTCTGAAAAACCTAAATAGTTAGGCATATTTACTTTGGTGTTTTAAGCATTATGTTATACTTCGGCTATTGAAAAATAGCAGATCTACAAGCTCATAGCGCAAGAGCTTGTAGGTCTGCTATTTTTGAAAAATCTTGAAAATGTGGCGCACATCTTTGCATACGTATATATATTCTTTCAGAGCGAACGTTTTTAACTCAAATCTTTGCTTCTGGGGGGTCCCTGCAACAACATAATATTTTCAGATGGGGGTCGCCCGGGTCGGTGGCCAATTTATAAGGTCCTTGACATTAAATATTGAGCACCACTGATATAGAAACATAGGTATTTCAGAAAACTGTCAGGATGTAGAAGACATTTTTTAAATTTCGACGTCAGGCCTAAATGGGAAGAATTTCCAAAATGTTATGCCCATGCTTTAGCAACAAGAACTCCCAAAATGGGCCCCCGTCTTGAAGGGTGAAAACAAAGTACTAAAAACCAACACGCAAAAACACCAAAAGGGATTCCCGTCCACAATGGTTGACGTTTAACAAACCGAGATACTCTGTGTGTCCAGGACGACACGGCCTAGTGAACGATAGAAATAAAGTCTTTTGTAGGGTGAACTGTTCCTTGCAGCAGGATATGGACTATAGGTCTCACTACACGGAGATGTCTCTCTGCATCCGTGCCCCGGGGCGGGCGCAATCTGCACGGGTCACGGACTTATTCTTCGCTTGTTTTAAAGAGAGCAACGGCTCAGAACACGGCTGGTGAGGCCCCGCCGTCTCTGCCGAGCGCATATTCAGGTCAAGCTGTGGCAAACATATTCTCTCTCTCTCTCTCTCCCTCTCTCCCTCTCTCCCTCTCTCTCTCTCTCTCTCTCTCTAGAATTAATCTAATTAATTCTATACCATTTTCTGTACACATGCCTTTAACACTAGACAAGCATGTTTATTGTTAACCCTCTTTTGCATTTCAAACACACCTATATTGCCTATGCACTTAGAAATGTTTTTGTTTTGTTTCTTTAAACCATTCACATTTTTTTTTTTTTTTGCCATATCGGCCCTTTACACTGACACTGACGGCATGGTACGAAGTGCATTGCAAATATCAGCCCAATATCAGATTGGCTCTGGCTACCCATGTCGCCCAGAGTCCCAGATTCAGTGGGTGTATTTGAATGGACTGAGCAGCTGAAGGATGCACGGGAACCTGAGGGGCTTTGGTTCAGGCCATCAGTGTTGTCGAGCTCGTCGGAGTGGCAAGGCAATCTTTTTGACCTTCGAGTTGTGTGTGTGCTGTGTTATTTGTCAGTATCATATTGTGCTGCCTTTATATATTTTTTTTTACAGAGAGGTGATTTGCTTTGCTTTGCTTTTTTTTTTTTTTTTTTTTAAGCCGGCATTTTCCTTTTGCTCCTACGGAATAGCGTTTAGCCCCGGGGCCTGGCGGCCTGGCGGGGGCCAATTTAAGTTCATTATACAATGTTACGAGAGTCGGCTCTCAATGAAATCTATTCAGGGGAGAGAGAGGGAGAGAGAGAGAGAGAGAGAGAGACGCAAGCGCACGCACACACGCACACACACACACACACACACACACACACACACACACACAAAGGAGGACAGAGAACATGCTCACTTTGGGCTGTAAGAGTTGCCAAGGTCACTGGCGGCTGTAAGGGGCTAAGACGTGTGCTGATATAATGAATTCAAAGGACTGCATTAGCGACAGTCTTTTGGGGATGGTGATAATAAAAGGCAACGCTGGCTGCTGCTGCTGCTGCTGCTGCTGCTGCTGCTGCTGCTGCTGCTGCTGCTGCTAGCACTGTTGCAATGTCTGCTTATTATAAGAGACTCTGGAATTGTTTCTCTGTAACGTTGCTTGTAAATTATAGGCAGTTTGTTGTGGGTTTGCGTGCGTGCGTGCGTGCGTGCGTGCGTGCGTGCGTGCGTGCGTGCATATATGCATGCTGGTGGTATATACTGTATATATATATATATATATTACACTCCCCCAATATGTTAATGAGACGAGCTATGGGCTCGGGCTGTCTCTAGAAAGAGCATGGCTACCACCAGCATGCATATATGCACGCACGCACGCACGCACGCACGCACGCACAGCACATACATTAATGCAAGGCTTCATTGCTTGTGTAATAGAGTGAACTAATCCCTTAAGGCAGCCAAGCAAAAGTCATGAATGGTGTACTGTACGGCCATTTTTGGGAGATCATCAGACTCCTTGAACTTGGAAGGTATAATCTGTGTCATTTTAGATTTGTGCGTTGGCTGTTCAACAATAGCTGATATACAAGCTCACAGCACGTCACATTGTGCCGTGCTGTGTTGTATATCTGCATTTTTGTTTTTACATTTTTTTTAAATATTTAAAGTGTGAGAACTACTTATTTAGAAGGCATTTGTAGAATTGTCCTCTGGTCTTATCTAAATGAACTCCACCTGCTGGTGGGAGCTACCACTCTAGGAGGGTGGACTAAACCAACAGGCCTTTTTAGCAGTATTTGTCACACAAAGGTGGAGGGGGCCCGGCCCGGCATTCAAATATTATGCATGGGGAACGGGGCTGGATTGAGCACCACGTCACATTTCTCAACTCCCCATTTCAATTATTCAAGCACTGGAGAGAATCTCATTTGTGGCGTTCATCGGCTGTGTTATTTGTCACATGGCGATAGAGTCCATTGACAGGCTTGTGAAGTAATAAGTATAGTTTGTGACATACCGAGAAATCACATTCACAGTCCCGTGAATGATGGTTAAATGCGAGGAAATATGGTACTGTTCATTTCATTAAAAGAAAACAATATCAGTCCTTCAATATCTGTATAAAGAAGATATACGCCTCATGGCATCATGCCTCATGACATCACAAGGTCCATATATGGGCATCCCCAGACAATGCCCTAATACAATTCCTGTTAAGCCCATATATGGGAATGCACTTCTCAAAACTCAGAGACATGCCACCACCCTTCAAACCCAACTCTTCAATATTGCTTTCCCCAGCCATCTCATTCCACCGTTTTAAATTCCTTAGTCGTAGTGTGTTTCCCCTAATAATGTTTGTATTTGTTTTCTCATGTTCCCCTTGTAAAGCATCTTTAGGTACTCAGAAAAGCATTTTATAAATGTGAGATATTAGTATAATTATAATTATTAGTGTTAGTTAGACTAGTTATTGCACACTTATTATTATTCTGGTTTGTCGTGCTGGTTTGCGAGCTGGATGGGGGTCTGATGAGGAGTACAGCTGATGTCCTTGACTCACTTGACTCTCACATGTCACAGTTTGAAAACATGTACAGTCAGTACTAGGCTACATCAATATTACACATTTTGATGGTTTGACTATTATCTAATATGTTGTAAATAGTACCACTGTATTCCTCATCCATGAAAATGTGTGATCAGTCACCAGAATAAAGATCCTAAGTTGTCTAGAACTTGAGTTATTGGTAAAATAACAGTAGGTTGGCGGCCATTTTGAAAAATGGCTGCAATGGTCACAGGACAAATCTAAATAGTACCAGTGTATCCTTGAAAATGTATGATTAGCCACCAGAATCAAGATCCTAGGTGGCTCTAACTGTGTGTCAGATTTCATACACTTATCGTAAAGTGCACGATTTTTGCCTGTAGGGCCTCCGCTAATATACATGCTGAGAACAGGGATACTGGTAAAAACTATTTATTTTCTTCTTTTCCTTTCGGCTTTTCCCTTCAGGGGTTGCCACAACGAATCATCTGCCTGGTTCCATCTCACCCTGTCCTCTGCCTCCTCACATTTGTCATGTCATAGAATCCCTTTAACATCTTTCAAGTGGACAGATCATTCTTTATTCTTTATCAAGTCCTGACCTGTGAAATATATAGGAGACCAGAAAGTAATGAATTGAATTGAATTGGAAAACAGAGATTTCCAACCCCGAGGTCTGGTTATCCAGTGAGCTGGTTGCGGGCACCGCTGATCTGGGAAACAATGAAATGGATTGAGATCCATGCTTTCAGATGCAATCACTGTCATCCTTGAATGATGAATAGCTCATAAGTTATGTATAACAATGTGTTAATCAATAATTGACCTTGTCCTTGGACCGCCAAATTGAACCATACACTATATCCATTATTGAGTTAGAGAGCTAATATGAGGCTTCATGGTGCTGTGGTTTGACAGCCATACAGTATTGAGTGATTGCGGACAGTGACGTACAGTGACACCGACAGACACAACACACTGCTCAACTATACTAACGGCTGGCATCCGTCTAACTAATTTATAGTCTTGCATCTTGGCCATTTGTAAAACATGTTGGATTATATCGTGCCAAACCTTGTGTGCACATTGCCAGTAGGCTACAGAAAATGTTTCATACTTATTAGCATTATTATTGATATATTTATAATGGAAGGCTGTGATCAGACTAAAGATGACACCAGTCATCATCGCAGGCATTATCGCAGCGTGACAAGTTTCGAGCTCTCTATTTTTGCTACTCTGGATTGAGTGTGGAAGTATATAGTGGCCCTCTCCATCTTCAAAGTTGCCCACCCCTGGACAGGGCCAAATTAGCCATTGGGCCGGTGGGGCTGTGGCCCAGGGGCCCTTTGAGGTACTGGGGTTGAGGCCCTGAAAAGGGCTCCTGGGGACCTTCAATGGCCATTGATTTTGTTAAAATTAGGTAAAAAAGATGATACAAACACGAAAAAAACGATTTTGACACGTTGTGAGCTTGTAGATTGGCTATATTCAGCATGCAAAGCAAGTGTAAAATGACTTATACTGGATCTCTTGTCCACTAATCCCTTCCTAATATGTTACTCTGGTTTTAATTTGTTGACGAAATTGTCAATATATTTAGTCTTAGTTTTAGTCAGCATTGTTGACGAAATTGTCAATATATTTAGTCTTAGTTTTAGTCAGCATTTTGTTTCCATTTCGTTTTCATCAGTTGAAAAAGGTAGTCGACGAGCATTTTTTGTCATAGTATTAGTCGACAAAATCAACACTTCAACTGCAACACCAGGCTGCATAACTAACTATACAGCCCACAATCCAGCTGATGGTAGAACTTGAGAATGGATGTGATGAGGGCCATCACATCCAACGTAAACAAAATATCATGTCTAGCCAAAATGTAATTCATTTAATGCATTCATACTTTCAAAAAACGTAGGCGATCTATACAAGCTCACAAAGCAGCACAATGCAATGTGTTGTATAAGGTTGTAGATTGGCTATTTTCATACATTTTCAACATATATTGATCATACAATATAATTGTGATTAGCTCAAATACTGGCTATCATTGCCATTATAATCATGTTGATATGTGACTCGAGAAGTGTCAGAACGTGGTCCCTACAGCTTAAATGGCATACAGACATGTGTGCTTAAGACGCCAATAGTGGGCTTGGGGTAGACGATTTATGATCGCAGCAAACACTTAGCCATGTCAAATCCCGCAACAGGCAAGCCAGGTCCCCCCCCCCCCCCCCCCACCCCCCACCCAGAGTAATCTGCTATAAACTGATTTCAATTGGGTGCAATTTATCTTTAATGGTTAGAATCAGCTGTAATCCATAAGGGCAACGCACATTAATCAATGGGCTTAATTGATTCATTACTTAAAAGGGCTTCGTTAATTAATTTGCTCGGATGAATCAATCACGGTCTGAGCGGAAAAGGCGCGGCCCGGTTTGTCAAGGTTTAATCTGAACCGCTTCCAAACTATACCCCCTCGTGTCTCGCCGTGGCCGCAGGGCAGTTTTTCATCACCACCTGTTTGAAATCTCCAATATTTACCTGCCCGCCTGTTCTTACGACGAGGCCCTATTGATTACACTTTGGTCTAAGACAGTAAAAACTGTTTGCACTGCCAGACGCACCCTGATGTCCTGGGGGTTCCTATTGATTACGTCCCCGGCCACGTCAAGGGACTGTAAAATAAAAGAAAAAAAGAAAAAGAAGAAAAAAATACACTGTCGAGGAAGTGGACGGTTAATGAAAAGCTGGCTGTACGTTGAATCTATCTGGGTTCCATTTGTCGGTTTATTGAAGAGCCTTGAAAGCCAGCAGTGGTGAACATTTATTTTAGGTACTTTTACTTGACTCGAGTAATTCCTGATATAATAATAATACATCTCAGAGGCAAATGTTGCAAGTTTTACTCCACTACAATTATTTTATATCAGTTACTAGATTATCATTATATGAAACGTATGCTTAAGCCCCGGCCTATATGTTACACTTTGGCTATTCAAAAATGTTTTTTTAAGCATCTTGATGGCAATACTCTTGAGTACTTTCACTCAAGTCAAGTGTCAAACACATATGTCTTTTACTTGGTTCCATGGTTCCACATTGTGGTATTAGCGTCTGTTTACATTTACTTCCACTGAAATCCAGTGCTGTTAAAGAGAAATATCTAACCACAATATTGTATACACCTCCTCCCAGTCATAAAGATATGATGAAACCCCCCGAGGCCCTGCAGTATAGGCTACCAATCAAAGCTTGGCAATGCATAAAATGAAGTCACAGCGAGGAAGGGAACACACAGGGTCACAGTGTCACACTGTGACCCTGTAAGCAGTGCTGTACTGTGGATTATATAGTGGAGTGCTGCATCGGGCCAACGCGCACATTGCTCGCGCACACACGTGCGCGTGGGTGATCACCGACTGAAATAACCTGTTTTATAATGTAGGCCTATGTATTAACTCACGGAAGGAGGTGGGGCCCGCACGCCATTCTTTAGGCAAAGGAAGTAGTTTAGAGAAGACAACGTTTCGATCTCACAGGATCTTCATCAGCTGGTCAGTATAAACAGATGCACACATGTTCCATCACTGTTATCCACATTAGCCCTCAGATTGATTGCAAGACGCTGTACTCTGTCGTCAACACTAAGCCATTCCAGCCTGTCAAAATGGACAGGGGTATACAGTTGGAGGCCATCGATATTGTCCTTTTCTTTTTGCTGAGGTTTGTGTGATCTGCGCAAAAGGAGAGTTAACCCATTTTGGGCGGGAACCCCTTTTGGTGTTTTAAACATTATGTTATAATTTAGCTATTGAAAAATAGCAGATCTACAAGCTCATAGCGCGCCACCGCGCTACGAGCTTGTAGGTCTGCTATTTTTTTTAAATCATGAAAATATTTATTTCAGAAAACTGGAGGATTTAGAAGATTTTTTTTTAAATGTTGAGGTCAGGCCTAAATGGGTCAAATGATAAGGGACAATATCGGTGGCACCCAACTGTATGAGGTGGGAAAAGGTTTGGGAACCACTGCTTTGTCGACCACTGCATGGCCCCTTTGCATCATATCTCACACAGGGCGGGAGGTTAGGGGCTCAATGATGTCATCACAGATTGGCCCCGGCTTCGTTGGGCTGCATGACTAACACACCGTGTCAGCGCCGTGCCCTTCCGCGTGGCGTAATGGCATTACGGAGTAAATAAGAGACACAGGTTATTGCCGCCGATAACGCTATCGCTCGTCCTTTACAGTGAGCTAACCAATTTAGACCTGAGATCAGATTCTACAAAATGTATTCTAAATCATGAGATGTTTTCTGAAAGAAAAAAAAACTATGCTTCTATGTCAGTGATTCTCAAACTATATGTATATATTTGCCATCTGAAAATATGTTGTTCCAGGGAACCCCCATAAGCAAAGATTTGAGTTAAAAACGTTCACTGTGAAAGAATATATATTCAAAGATTTGCACACATTTTCATGACTTTTCAAAAATAGCAGATCTACAAGCTCATACATAGCCCGGGCTACGAGCTTGTAGATCTGCTATTTCTCAACAGCTAAAGTTTAAAAGAATGGACAACGTGGTTAAAAGCTATAAGGTGACACAGATGCGTACTCAGGTCTAAATGGGCTAAGCCCATTATCTGGCATTGCATTAGACGTGGATTTGGAAATCGTGCACCTCGAGATGCAATTTATTCAAGGGCGCGTCGCGCTAAGGGGATGTGACGTGGCCAACGTTTCTCGTGCCTGCCTGCCTTCACAGAGCAATCACCGCTATCACAATCACATGCTAAGTATATACTTATAGCACGTGCCGGTGTTCCGGCGGTAAAATACCAGATCTACAGGCTCACCGCGTGTTGTGCTGCGATGTGTTGTGTTGTGAGCTTGTATAGATCTGGCATTTTGGAGCATGTGACACCACGAGTGCCCCACGAAAAGTAAGTCAGGCGTTAGAGTTTTTCATTAGGTGTCATTCCTGCTCTAATTCTTTCTTCTTTTTTGGGGGTGGGGGGCACGGTGAGGCTGCCACCGTGAGTGGTGGGATGAGGCAGGGAAGAGGGCTCTAGAAAAGAAAATAATGATCTTTATGAAATCGCCCTAGACACAATCTGACAGCATAGAGACCAAGCCAGGCCTTGTTAAAAATCAATAAAGCCTCCATTAGGTTCCTAAACAGAAAACATGCAATCGTTTGCCTCTTTCAGGCGCTAATTTACGGCAACGTCTATAAACCTGACCCGTGTTGCTGTCACGGTGGAAATGAAAAAGAAAAAAAACGGCGAGATATCATGAAGCACCACGGAGCCCGCTGGCACGGGGACACACATCACACGTCGGCGGGGCGGCTTTAGGGCCAAAAGAGGAAAAAAGCTGCTGGATTTCTTAATCCAATCCATTCAGATGAGACAGCGCTTTGGTGTGTGTGTGTGTGTGTGTGTGTGTGTGTGTGTGTGTGTGTGTGACTGTGTGTGTGTGTGCGCGCGCGCACGATCAAAAGCCTTTAACAGGCTATTGATCAGGTGGATGAAAACGGAGACAAAGACATTGATCCGGAGTGGATGGGAAGGAGGGGGTGACCTGCAAGGGGTTCGCCTTTTAGACACAACAGAAAACGTGCAACACATCTGCAGGGGCCGGTGGGCGGCCGTGTGGCTTGATTGGTTGGTTGGGTGGGTCGGTGGGTGTGGCCGTGTTCATCCCCCTTTTAGACCTGAGGACGCATCTGTGTCACCTTATAGCTTTTAATCACTACAACCATCATGTTAAACGTCAGCTGTTGAAAAATAGCAGAGCTACAAGCCTGTAGCGCGGCTTGTAGATCTGCTATTTCTTGTTTTTTTTGTTTTTTTTGCAAATCTTTGAATATATATATTCTTTCACAGTGAACCACATGTTTTCAGATGGGGGTCGGCGGCCAAATACATATACTTGTGTCAGTGGGTCCTTGACATGATTTAGAAGACATTTGTAGAATGTGGTCTCAGGGCTCAATGGGTTAACCACTTCCAACCTGGCGCCCCATGCCATTAACGAAACATATGTCAATTCAATTCAAAGGAGCTTTATTGGCATGAGAAAACATACGTTTAACATTGCCAAGCCAGTGTCAAAATATAATAAAAACTGGGAGGTATATACAGTTGGGGGTACAGCATTTTGTAAACAGAGCTATGTCACATTGCGTCGTTATATAAATGTTAAAAAGGGTATAAAGCATTTTTTGAAGTAGCAGCGATTTTTTTGCAGTCACTTTGGGACAAATAGCAAAAAAAATCCTCAGATTTAAGATGTGTTTAAAGGTAGCAGCTCTGATTACATGTGCAGTAGGTCTAGCTTGGTACAGATAGTAGTCCTTAGGGTGGTTGTATTCCATTGGCTGACCTTCTTTTGTCGCAACAGTTCACAAATCTTGCTGCTGTGTTTGCACATTGTTGTATGGGAGTTTTTTTGCTGTTGGTCATACAGTTTCAAACTCACTTTGGGTGTGTGTAATTTCTAATGTCAAAGACATTTTTAAAAACAAAACAAATCATTCCCCCGAAAAACGTTTCTTTATCAATTGTCATATACATTAAAAACATATGCATTTTCAAAACATGAAAATAGCTGACCTATACTAGCTCACAGTGTGAATTATGACGATGTCCATAGGGCTTAACTTTACCATTCTGGGGGGAACATTCACCCAAAATAGCAGATCTAAAAGCTCATAACATGTCGCATTAACGTGCGTCAGGGTAAGACTTTGTAGATCGGCTATTTTCGGCAGAGAGAGATTTGGTGTAGACGTAAAAGAAAAGGCGCTCCTGTCTGAAGTACAACTCTGGTCTGTTTGACTGTGAATAGAACCCATTCTGGGCAGGAACCCCTTTTGGTGTTAGCATTATGTTATGCTTTAGCTATTGAAAAATAGCAGATATACAAGCTCATAGCGCGCCACTGAGTGGCGCGCTACGAGCTTGTAGGTCTGCTATTTAAAAAAAATCGAAGAACGACTGACATAGAAACATATCTTTTTCAGAAAACTGTCAGGATGTAGAAGACATTTTCAGAATCTGATCTCAGGTCAAAATGGGTTAAGTGGTGAAGTTGGTACGTACGGGTCGCATAGACGCACTGGATCAAAAGTGAAGTCACAGACATTCCCAAAACTACCTCTTGAAGGATGCAGGTGCTGGCCCCGCGGTGAACTGACATCAAAGGAACCGAAGCAGGACTGCAGCACACTCTACCTCCCTAACGCTTATCAGTTAACAAGTGACATCTCGAGCCATGTCTTCTCCAGACATAGACGCATCACACGCCAAAGAGGGAGGCAATAAGGCCCCGGACCGGGCCTGTCCGTCCATCGATTGAACGATCGATCTTGGTCTTACGAACAAGACAGACGGCTTCGGAGGTCCTTCTCTTTTTGCTCCTAGATCAGCACCCCCGCCCCCACCACCCCTCTGCTCTCCAACGTGTAGACCTTGATAAATATGGAGTTTATGAGGCCCTGGAGCATTGCCATATTATTTACCCGGTTTGCGGGTGGGGGGGACAGGGGACGTGTACAATGTTGAGGTATACTCTTACTTTGCGTGAGTATTTCCAGATTTCTAGATGATTCATACATCCACTCCAAATTACAACTCAGACATTGCACTCCACTACAGTTATCTGACAGTTAGTTACTTTGTTTGTAGCTTTAGACTAGAATTACAAAACAGACATTAAGGACGACTCCACCCAATGTCTCCAAAATGTTACTGTATTTTGGGCTTTGTAAGGCAGAATATAGTTATGAGTTACGTTGTGAGCTTGTAGATTTTTTTGAAAAGATCACACATTTTGACCAAATGTCTTTATGTTTACTTTGGTAATGTATAGGTATATTTGGCCACCAGGATAAATTCATTATTCGTCAGGATTTTCCCCTGTTTTACCCATGGAGTGGATGATAGTTAAATAGAATTGTTTAAATCGGAGGGTGTTCACACTGATTCATAACCTGACTCCGCCAGATGGGGCAGGAGAGAGTACACTAGGTTCCCCCCTCCTGCTCCCATCTGGGAACTCTCAGGCAGACTTGATGCTCCGGCCACCAAACGGCCTGGCCAATCAGCGGCAGCTAGAGGCGGGATCAAGGCATACACAGTGCTGCCTTGATCCCGCCTCCCACTGTCCTGCAGGACCACTGCCTGCAGGGCATAGCGTTAAACTGCATCCGACAGGGCACAGCATGAGGGTATACCAGCTCACAGCACGTCGTGCCGCGAGGCATTATGAGCTTGTCGATAGGCTATCTTCATAGAACACCTTCCCCACAATAACAGAAAACCTGTACAGAGCCCTGAGGGACACCGTTCAACCATATTTAAGTGATTTTAAGTAAAACAAATATATAATAATATTAATCTGAATTCCACCACGTGTGGAACTGAGAGTGCAGATTAACCTTTTCTCTTGCTCCCTCACTTGTCTGGTTTTCTTTCTTCATCTCTCTCTCTACAGAGTTTTTTTTTTACGTGCTACGTTTTATAGCTCCGTCGATTCGACAGGGAGGGAGAGAGAAGGTAGAGGAGGCAGTGTTGCAGTTCCGTCAAAATCGTTACAGTCCCGCGCGCACGCGCGCACACACACACACACACACACACACACACACACACACACACACACACACACACACACACACACACACACACACACACACACACACACACACACACACACACACACACACACACACACACACACACACACACACACACACACACACACGGAGAGACTTCATTATTGGACCTGCAGGGCCTGTTAAAAAACAAACTCATGAATACAGAGAGCTGTTTCTTTTATCATGTCCTGTTGCCTCGCAGCACAACTGTGAGAGCGGAAAGCAGCGGCCCGCCTCACATAAAGATAACGCTATACGTACCGCACCGTACAAGTTAAACATGTTTAACCCATTTTGACCTGGGAACGATTCTACAAATGTCTTCTACATCCTGACAGTTTTCTGAAAAAGCTATGTTTCTATGTCAGTCGCTCTTCGATTATTCAAAAATAGCAGACCTACAAGCTCGTAGCTTGTAGATCTGCTATTTTTCAATAGCTAAAGCATAACATAATGCTTACACCAAAAGGGGTTCCCGCCCAGAATGGGTTAAAACCTTGTATGTCCATGTTTTGACTTCTATGCGTTTTCCTTTAAATCATCACCCTGCATTAATTCAGTGGCAAAAGTAGCAAATCCTTGCCAATCTGCAAGCTGTTGAGACGTCATGATGTGACATGTTGGGCTTTTATTTTGTGGATTTATTATTTCAATTGTTTTACCGTGAAAGTGTCTTGTGTGGATTGTATGAGTATGAACAAGTGCTTGTGACTAAATAAAACCTACACTGAAATAGGATAGTCATGGGTCTGCAACAATCATGAGTTATAGGAGTTTGAATGAATGTAGCCTACATTTGTGTGAAGGATGTAATTTGTAGATGTGAGTGGACTTCATTTAACTGACTAAACTTTTTTGGAATATTACATTTTTTTAAAACATTTTTTTTTTTTTTTTAAACAAAAACGTCTCTCTCTCTCTCTCTCACGTCTAAACGTCCAGTGGTGTAAAGCAACTAAGTACAATTACTTAAGTACTTGAGTACAGTTTTGAGTTGGACGTATTTGTACTTTAGTATTTCCAATTTCCTATACTTTTACTTCTACTCAATCATATCTCAGAGCCAAGACTTGTGCTTTGTACTGTACATTATTTGAAAACTTTAGTTATGAGTTTATTTTTGATTAGAAACTATTTTCATTAGAAACTATACATACTTCAACCCTATACACATTCCGGCCAATTGAAAATAGCCGATTTACAAGCTTGTAGATCGGCTATTTTCAAAAGATTGTGTACACATTTGGAACTTGTGAAATTAGACATTCTGCAATATGAGTACTTTAATTTTGAGTACATTTTGAATACGGGACTTATATGCTTGTAAACGAGTATACATCTACATTGCAGCATTGCGTTTACTTGAGTAAAACATTGTGTTTTTTCCACAACCGCAAGCTTGTTGGGCTATATTTTCACCCTCGGGACACCATTGTACGACAAAGCACAAATCAGGGTTTAGAGAGTGCCACATAACTCTCGTTAGGGTTGTCCCAATCGGATCGGGTGATCGGAAATCGGGGCCAATAACTCCATTTTCAAACGTGTTCTATGAAATATAAATATCGGATCGGAAAAATTGATATCGGCAGATGCACAAAATCAAATGATCAGGATCGGGAGCAAAAAAACGCGATCGGGACATCCTTAACTCTCGTGTCAAAAACATGTAGTTATCCTGGTCTCTAAACTGCCTCCCCATGGAGGGGAAACTCCCCCTCTGTCAGGTGAAAAGAAGCGGCTTGGAGTACTCATGCATTGAAGAGGTCAGTCCGTTGCTCTCCCCAGGTTGGCAGAGGGAGTGGATTACATATTGACACTGGGTGTAAAAATATATTATATATTATATTATATCGTGGTATAAACATTATGGAAACAAATAATAATAATAATAATAATTCCCATGTCAGCGGTTCACGTGCCGGGTGATAATGTGGGACATTTGGCTGTTTGTTATGCATTGATCCTGCCGACAATGCCCAACCGGATCTGCCGACGCCTTGCTCTCACAGCGTTGACTTTAGCCTGCCACTCCGCCTCCACACTGCATGCGATGTACACACACACACACACACACACACACACACACACACGCACACGCCCTGTGACATTTCATATTTCTGGAGGCTTGTTATCGCCAAGGCACTCGGGCGGCGGTCAGGACATGAATCAGATCATGGATACCTTTTTTTGGTTTCCACACGAAGCACACACACACACACACACACACACACACACACACACACACACACACACACACACACACACACACACACACACACACACACACACACACACACACACACACACACACACACACACACACACACACACACACACACACACGGGTGGGAAAAACTTCACATTTTAATAACGGTATGTATTCAGCGAATGAAATACGCCTGGCTTGCACATTTGCCTTGCTGAACAGACACTAAATTATACCTTGTGCGCCGCCACACAAGCCCAAGGATAATATCACATCCAATGAGTTGAAATAAACTAGGGCTTGTGGGATGCAGCATGTAGGGAGAGCGATGCCCTTGCTTAAATCAAAGTGTATTATGGTGGTTGCGTGGGTCGGTGGGGGCTCTGGGACAACGGACCAGAGGGTGGCACACGGGTACACAGCTGGTCCTCGTTGGTGCTTTTTACGTAACGATAGTATCAGTACAAGGTGGTCAAGGTGTGTAAACACGCAGGCGTGGCGAATGCACGCACACATGCACGCACGCACGCACACAGACACACAGACACACACACCGGCGGCGGACAAAGTATTGAACTCAAATACTTGAGTCCCATAATAATAATAATAATAACAATAACAATAATAATTGTAATAATTATAATAATAATAATAATTATTATTATCCTACTATACATGTGCCACGTCTCTGCGTGTCTGCGTACGGTTGTAATGGACGTAACTCAGTGCCCGGACTCGAGTCGGTCGGACCAACGGCTCTCCAGAACCACCACAAAAGGCTCTGCTCAGGCTCTGCCAGTGGACCTAATCAGCCTAAATCCCCTCACCTGTGCAATGTCCAGCCTCTGCCTCAATTGATTACCATGGCAACCCCACACCTGACAATTGATTAGCCTACTTAACCAGTCCACTTTTCACAGTCAGTCAGCCCTCTTCAGACACAGGCAGATACAGAGATCTCCATTTGGGACACAGACAGACAGTTAAAACGGGTGCTATGACAAGTTGACAACGGGTATTATTTGGTTCCCAAGGTGCATCGTTCTCAAGTAGGCCAGTAGCCGACGGGCACGTACAGGTCTAGTTATTATAATAATAATATATTTGGGGGAAGGTCTGTGGATCTGCTACTTTTGATGCTTTCATGTGACTGTGCTGTAGTCATATAATTTGAGAAAAAACACAAAAAGGTGAAAATATGGAAATAGGAAGTTTTTGCAAAACGAAATGATTAGATGATTAGATCCAGACTAGATTCAGACTTTACGGCTTTCAGGCTTACATTTCAGTAAGCCTAACTCCCAAAATTGGGCTCACACTCTCAGGCCGTGTAAAAGCCCCTAATAGATGTGTGAGAGGCACAAAACCGAGCGGAGAGACGCCCATGCACCTGCCTGGTGCGGCCCAGGTGGAGCAAAAAATATAAAAATAAAACATGAAAAATTGAAATATGGAGAGGGGTCTGACAGAAGGCTTTGCGACAGTGACACAATGGTGGCCTGGCGTGCATTCACGTTAGTGTGCCTGTCTGTTTGCGAGCACATGAATGTGTGTGTGTGTGTGTGTGTGTGTGTGTGTATTGTGAGGCTGGGAAAGCCGGTAATTAAATAATTGGCACAAGCGGCTACTCGCAGACAGAGATGCACTCACATGTACACCCACTCACGTCAATTATGTCTCTCTCTCTCTCACGCACGCACGCACGCATGCACAGACGGACAGACAGACAGACAGACAGACAGTGTGTCAGAGAGAGAGAGGGAGGGGGGGGGGGGGGGGGGGTGTTATAGCCATTTTTTAAGGAGTGTGTGTGTGTGTGTGTGTGTGTGTGTGTGTGTGTGTGTGTGTGTGTGTGTGTGTGTGTGTGTGTGTGTGTGTGTGTCGGGGGTGGGTGGGTTGCCATGGTGACTCAGGTAACGGCAGGCAGGGATTGGCTAAGGGCCGGTAAACTACGCCAATGCTAGGAGAGAGAAAGATAGTGTTTTAAAGTCTTTGTGCTCGTCTCAAACGTGTTCCACTGTAGTGACACTTCAATGCCTCGTATCAACTGTTCAATTCTATTCATGGCCTGCTTTTTATTCGCTTCCCGTACAGTACGGTCACAGTTTAAACCAGTGAACCTTAAACTTCTTCATGTCAAGGACCCCTAAAGTGATATGGTGTAGGCTATACAGACACCAATCTGGAAAGATGCCATTGAGAGAAGATGTAAAACTGAAAATATATAATTCTTTGAAAATCTACAAGCACAATTCATGTGAGCTTGTAGATTGGCTAGTATTGCAATACTACGATTCTTAACATGTTAAGAATTATTTTAACTTGCCTCATGTCTAGAGGGTGTACATCATGGCTGGGGCATGTACTTGTACATCAAGCCATCTGATCTCACGCTGCTACAGAAACAAGAGATTTTGAATTAATGTTAGCGCTGTGACTAGATGTGGCTCTGTCCATGGTGCTGAACTCATGTTGTGGCATTGAGAGACTAGCTGTGACTCTGTCCATGGTGCTGAACTCATGTTGTGGCATTGAGAGTAGCTGTGACTCTGTCCATGGTTCTGAACTCAGGCTGTGGCATTGAGAGAGTAGCTGTGACTCTGTCCATGGTTCGGAACTCAGGCTGTGGCATTGAGAGAGTAGCTGTGACTCTGTCCATGGTTCTGAACTAATGTCGCATTGTGAATAGCTGTGACTCTCTCTGTCCATGGTGTAAGGCTGTCCCCAAACATTCAAGGTTCGAATGTTCGCTCGTTAGGGTTGGCACTCGAATCTTAATTAATGGGCTTGAACCATTCGTTTTATTTTTTTTTATTTTTTTATTAAATAAAAAATATTATTATTTTTTCCCTTTTTTTATTAACTCGAAAATATATCTCGGCGAGAATGCGATATGAGCATGTAAAAAAAAGTAAGTTTCTAGTGCATTCCTGTCAGAAGTTATGATTTTTTTAAAGAAATATCTCCTAGTTCTGCTGTCCCATCTCCCGTGCTTGTAATTTGGTGATTGGCCTGCAGCTGAGGTGAATTGAATGGAATGTCTGACGCGTCTCTCTCACACACACACACACACACACACACACACACACACACACACACACACACACACACACCTAGCCTGGCTAATAAGCCAGACTAATATCACACAACACTGTCGCGGCAAATATCTTTTTGCCAACGGCTGATTCGGTCTGGTTTATTAACCAGGCTAACACACACCAGCATGATCGCTGACAGGGGCCATGATATATTAGCATATGCTCTCTAGCATCACATCACAAAAAGTAGGGAACTCTGATCATTGTTAAGCAAAACGGTCACGGAGGATCTGCTTTTGCCCTGTGCCCACTTCACTTCAATGCGCCTCCCAGAATACACAGGTGGAACAAATAACGAGCAATATACGCTGTTTTAGCTGCCTGCCAGCAAGCTCACGTGAGCTTGCAGATCAGCTGTTTTCGCGTAGCCACTTGACGGTGTTTGTGTGTGTGTGTGTGTGTGTGTGTGTGTTGGAGTTGGAGTTGGAGTTCAGCACCATGGCATGGTGCTGAACTCATGTTTTGGCATTGGGAGTAGCTGTGACTCTGTCCATGGTTCTGAACTAATGTTTTGGCATTGAGAGTAGCTGTGACTCTGTCCATGGTGCTGAACTCGTGTTGTGGCATTGAGAGACTAGCTGTGACTCTGTAACCTGACTCCGCCAGATGGAGCAGCAGAGAGTACACTGGGTTCCCCCCTCCTGCTCCCATCTGGGCAGTGCCAATCAGCGGCAGCTAGAGGCGGGATCAAGGCATACACAGTGCTGCCTTGATCCCGCCTCTAGCTGCCGCTGATTGTCCAGGCCTTTTTGTGGCCGGGCATCAAGTCTGCCTGAGAGTTCCCAGATGGGAGCAGGAGGGGGGAACCCAGTGTACTCTCTGCTGCCCCATCTGGCGGAGTCAGGTTAGTGACTCTGTCCATGGTGCTGAACTCGTGTTGTGGCATTGAGAGACTAGCTGTGACTCTGTCCATGGTGCTGAATTAATGTTGTGCGCAATGCGTGCGTGCTTGTACACGTGTGTATGTGTCGCCTTAAACCACACACGCACCCATGCACCCCCCTATCCGCCCTCTGGTTAGCGTGGAATTTCAGATAAGGATTTTTCCTCGCCTATTCTACTAACAGGGCTCTGCATTGGTTCTGACGGAGCCAGAATACCAATGAGACCTGGAGACGGAGAGAGAGAGAGAGAGAGAGAGAGGAAAGGGATTTATGATCAGATCTTTGATGTTTATGTCCGGTGGGTGATAATGTTTTATCCCTGTGTCTGGTCAGACTGAATTAAATACATCTGATGGATTTGAAAAGTATGTGATGAAAATATCACAATTTCGGAATTGGTCCAAAAATTATAATAAAAAAAGGTTTTTAAAAAATAGCGAAAATAGCAGATGTACAAGCCTGTAGATCGGCGGGTATTTGTCATACGTATCTTGGGCTTAAATTACTTTTTTCTCCCCCTGCACATTCTCCTCCTCTGCCCCACCCCCTCTCCCTTCTCCGCGGTCACACACGTGCGTTTATTAACTCCCAGCCAGCGTGCCTCTCCGCTAGTCGGAGTGAAGTCTGACCATCAGTTGGTCATAACGCCCCCCACCCCCCACCCCCCCACACACACTCCCACCGGTGCAGGCGGCCGCTTTCGGTGCCAAAGTCCATGAATAATTTACGGCTGCCGACTGCATTAAAAAGCTGGGCCGGTCGTCTGCCCGTGGTGGAAAGTAACTGTAAGTACGTGTACTTACGTTCAATTTTGACATACTTTTACTTTACTGGAGTATTTACAATTTACAGTTATTTAGCTTCCACTCCATTTTATACCTTAAATTGTCACTTCACTGTCACCCCCCCCCCACACACACACACACACACACACACACACACACACACACACACACACACACACACACACACACACACACACACACACACACACACACACACAAGCCAATCGAATGAAGCTATATGGATAGAGGACTTGTGATAGGAAACAGCTGTGTTTTCGTGGTGGGAGCAAAGAAAATGCACACAACGTTCACTGCATGGCAGCACCAGGAAGTACAATGATTGAGGCAGGTGTACTGTGTGCTTAAATGAATGTGTACCTCTGTGTGTGTGTGTGTGTGTGTGTGTGTGTGTGTGTGTGTGTGTGTGTGTGTGTGTGTGTGTGTGTGTGTGTGTGTGTGTGTGTGCAGTGTGTGCAGTGTGTGCATGCACGTGTGCATGCGTGTGTGCACGTGCGTTCTTCTCTGCCTTCCCCAACATTCCCTGCTTTCTGAGACGCAAGATTGAGATATCTTGGTAACCACGGGGCAGGCAATAGGTGTGTTATCGCTGTTGACACACTGTGAGAGGCACATGCGCGCGCACACATACACACGTGCACACATACACACGTGCACACCCAGGTACTGCAGTGCAAAGATAAAAAATATGGTCACATTGGGAGTTTCAGTGTACCCAGGAGGCCACACAGACACACACGCCCTGGAAACAACATCCCCATTTTATAGGTTTTCCACTGGCTTTTGGTCTGCCCAGCTCACCTCTTCCATTCCCTCCCATTACCCTAGACGACGATCTGGGGCTAGTGCCAACAGAATGCACGGAAAAGAGCCGTGATCCGGCCGCATGACCCGGAAGTGATAATCAGCCATTTTCGAGCCTTATGGTACGCGGCCGCAAACTAGCGATAGAACCACTAATTTGCTAACTATAGGAGATCGAATTCATGTTTTATTATAAGCTCCTAACATCTCGTGGTTGGCATATATTTGGCTAATATTGGCTATTTTGTGGTGCAACAAAAGGAAAGCCCATTCATTTTCCCCATAATTATACTACAAGCTCACAGCGTGGCACAAAGTGACGTGCTGTATAGCTCGTATAGTTTTTGAGAAATCATCATCATAGTTTTTCGACCGCGGTCGAGATCATGGATTTCACAATGCCACGCCAGACTTTCCGGTCCTTCATTGCCATCCCCAGTTCCTGCTTACTGATGCATGTGTCCCTAGTGATGACATCAGTGAACGACAGTTTTCTACCTCTGGTCTGCTTTGAGGCAGGACTCCAGAGAAGAAGGGAAGATATAACCTCATTGTCAGCTCTGTAGCAGTGGCCGGAAAACTGTGTTCTTCTGGATCGGACTAGTGAAGAAACACGGGGAAGGTTGCCGTATATTAGATTAGTCGACGGGTGGCTCTTCTAAGACAGATTTTACCCTTCCTAGTTTGAAAGTAATTTTGGGAAGAAGATATATATGAACCCAAATACTAGAAGGCGGGTGTAAGTGCCATCCAACCGTTTCTCTAGTTTCTTTGAAAGTGTCCATGTCTCGGAGCCATAGAGGGAAGCTGGAGGTACCTTCACTAAAAAACGCCGGGACAATGCTCCACACGTCCCAAACTCTTCTCCCTTCTGGCTCCAAAACTATGGAATGCACTTTCTGCTAAATGCCTAAATTGTAAATTGTAAATTGTTATAGAGTAGAATCGGCTCAACGGTCGTCCTAAATATTTTTACTTTTAACATCTTACTACCAGATCTTATGCATGTCATTGCAGGCTGACCAGGCCATACCCTTCCTAGTTTGAAAGTAATTTTGGGAAGAAGATATATATGAACCCAAATACTAGAAGGCGGGTGTAAGTGCCATCCAACCGTTTCTCTAGTTTCTTTGAAAGTGTCCATGTCTCGGAGCCATAGAGGGAAGCTGGAGGTACCTTCACTAAAAAAGCAATGTACTATACTATATGTATAATATATTATATAGTATAGTATGTATAGTTTACATAGATACTCCACTGTTACATTCTTAGTTTACGCATGATCCATGACAACTACTTTTTATATATGTGATGTATGCCATGCTTTTGTTATTGCTTAATGTAAAATGTAAGTCGTAATGTAAAATGTAAGTCGCTCTGGATTAAGAGTGTCTGCTAAATGCCTAAATTGTAAATTGTAAATTGTTATAGAGTAGAATCGGCTCAACGGTCGTCCTAAATATTTTTACTTTTAACATCTTACTACCAGATCTTATGCATGTCATTGCAGGCTGACCAGGCCATACCCTTCCTAGTTTGAAAGTAATTTTGGGAATAAGATATATATGAACCCAAATACTAGAAGGCGGGTGTAAGTGCCATCCAACCGTTTCTCTAGTTTCTTTGAAAGTGTCCATGTCTCGGAGCCATAGAGGGAAGCTGGAGGTACCTTCACTAAAAAACGCCGGGACAATGCTCCACACGTCCCAAACTCTTCTCCCTTCTGGCTCCAAAACTATGGAATGCACTTTCCATCACAGTCAGAACTGCAGCCTCACTCCCAATCTTCCGCCGTAGTCTGAAAAGCCACCTCTTCAGACTCCACCATGGCCCGTAGCACTTGCCCTAGCCTAGCCCCTTAGATAGCACATTATGTAGACTTAGATAGTATTTTAAACAGACTTATAGCTTGTTACGTAGACAGCTCTAGAATTGCACTTTATGTAGTCATAGCAATGTACTATACTATATGTATAATATATTATATAGTATAGTATGTATAGTTTACATAGATACTCCACTGTTACATTCTTAGTTTACGCATGATCCATGACAACTACTTTTTGTCTCCACCAGGCCGAAGGCATGGGGAGAGAGTATGTTTTGCACTCCGTCCGTGTGTCCGTCCGTCCTTCCTTCCGTCCGTCTGTGTACAGCTAATCTCCGGCACCGTTAACCCGGTCGATGCCAAACTTTGCACACACACTCCCTGGATGCCAACGATGAACCTCTGCCCCACATTTTCCAGAACAACCTGTTATAGCGCCACCATGAGGCAGCTTTTCACATTTTTTACCACCGATCTGCGTGAAACGTTGCATGCACACTCCCTAGAGGCCAAGGACAAACCGTTGACCTGCATTTTCCGCATCTGCCTTTTATAGCGCCACCAGGAGGCCGACTTTTGTAAAACACATTTTTTTATATTACTCCTCCAGATTCTGTCCAAAAATCTCACAAATCGTTACACAGTATCTCTATGGTCATGTGCTCAAGTCGGATCTGTCCGATATTTCATATTCCATCCTAATTGGCTATAATTGGCTTTCACAGTTTGCAAGATTGCCCCGTTTTCAACAAAAGCCTCAAATCATGAACGCAGCATGCAATTTACGTGAAATCTTTCACACATTCTTACTAGGCTGAGGAATATATCCCACCCTTTTCACATTGGCCTGTTATAGCGCCACCAACAGGTAGATTTTTGCAAAACACCTTTTTGGAACAAAATGCCTCAAAAACATGTTTATATTAATCCTAAAAAGTTTGCCAAACATCTCACACAGTCCTATCCTCCTGGTGGAGACCTGTGCCCAGAAGGGCACTTTTTCTAGTTATATATGTGATGTATGCCATGCTTTTGTTATTGCTTAATGTAAAATGTAAGTCGTAATGTAAAATGTAAGTCGCTCTGGATTAAGAGTGTCTGCTAAATGCCTAAATTGTAAATTGTAAATTGTTATAGAGTAGAATCGGCTCAACGGTCGTCCTAAATATTTTTACTTTTAACATCTTACTACCAGATCTTATGCATGTCATTGCAGGCTGACCAGGCCATACCCTTCCTAGTTTGAAAGTAATTTTGGGAAGAAGATATATATGAACCCAAATACTTGTAGTCATCAACCTGTTTCAGAGGAGTGTTGTTAAGTGTTTTTGAGCAATAGATTTCCTACAAAAACTTTGACATCTTTTTTCCAATGGTTCTCCCTGCCGTTGACGTCCGTTTGAGTTATTTATTGATTCACAATACTATCGCTTATATTCACTGATCTCAGATCAGATTATTATACTTTTACTCCACTACCTTTATTTGAAAACTTCAGTTACTAGTTACTTTGCCGATTTTGATTATTATTACAGTTTACAACACATAGGCCACTTCAGCCCTATATATGCATTTCGGCCACTTGAAATTAGCAGATCTACAAGCTCACAATGTGTCGCATCTCGACATTTGAAAACTTGAAATGAGACATTCCGCATAATGAATACTTTGACTTTTGGTACTTTAAGTACACTTTGATACCAATACTTTTGTACAAGTACATTTTCAATTCCAGACTTTGCCTTGTAACAAAGTCTTTCTATATTACTGCAGTATTGCTACTTTTACTTAAGTAAAAATGTACATCTCTCTCTCTCTCTCTCTCTCTCTCTCTCTCTCTCTCTCTCTCTCTCTCTCTCTCTCTCTCTCTCTCTCTCTCTCTCTCTCTCTCTCTCTCTCTCTCTCTCTCTCTCTCTCTCTCTCTCTCTCTCTCTCTCTCTCTCTCTCTCTCTCTCTCTCCCCCTCTCTCTCTCCCTCTCCAGCTCATAAATCTCAGCGCCAGTAGCGGCTGCAGCATTGCTCCGTGCCTCATGCATATTCATAACACCCATCATCTAAATATTCATGAGCAGAACATTCATGGCTAAACAGCTTCCCCAGCCATGAGACTGAAATATAAGACACTGTTTGCTTATTATTATTAAGGGACCAAGAAGTCACGAAGTGACTTTGGTCACTTATTGTTTTTGTGTTTATTTTTCTCCTTCTTCTTCTTCTCCTCCTTCCGCCAAAAATTGCAGTTCTGACTGAACGGTGCAGTCGGTTTCCGCGAAACGCGGTAATCTGCTAGAGGACCATGCCAAACGGTGACTAAGCGAAGCCCATGACGATTGGCCAAATGGTGGCGCTATAGCACTCAATTGAAAATGCAAACTTTGAACGTGAATATCTCATGAACCGTTTGACCGTTAGCAATGACACTCCTCATGCAACTTTCGTGTTCTGACTTTTGACCTCTGACCTTTAGATCACCCGTCATTTTTAATTATATGAAAAACAGTTAAAATGTATCTCCTCCCAGGATCTTTGATCAAAATGAAACATGTCTACACGTGAACTTTGGACTTATACGGACAAATAATCGTAGTACATTTCTTTTAAGTCAAAAAGTTTTTATTAGCCAATGAAAAGTGCTGGTTTGTGAAAATTCTTCTTTTGTCCCTAATACATACATGTAGCGTCATATGCTTTTGCAACTGTACAGTATGGTAGAGGGTCATGCCAAATAGCACTGAAAGCGTACAAAGAGAAGTTTGTACGTGAAAACACACTGTAGTAATGGATAAAGACCAGGACAGTTACCAAAAATACTGACTGTGTCTGCATAGCTCAGTCGGTAGAGCTCTCACCTGGACCACAGGGGCACTGGTTCAAATCCAGGTAGTGACAACTCAGCCTGTGATTCTTATTTGTGCATATTGTTCTTATTGCGTATTGTCTTCTTTCTTGGTCCCGCCTTATCGCTGCTTGCAGCTATATTTATTATTATTATTATATTTTATTTTATATTTTTGTATGGTCTTGTGTGTGTGTGTGTGTGTGTGTGCGTGCGTGTGCGTGCGTATGCGACGTCTCAGGAACATATTTTAGGTGCAAGAAAATGTGGTTGTACACTACACAGCGATTGTTATAATTCAAAGTTCCCCCATCATATCCAACGTGTCTATGTTAATTTGGTGTATGAATTATGGTTTGATTATCCCTCTATCGCTACTGTCGTACTACGACTAAAATACGTATAAATGCCCGTCTAAAAATGGGTTAAGGCTTAGGCTTAGAGGAGATGTTGAAAAAGTTGTTTCAACGTCTGGGTCTATATATAGACGGTCTATGTATAAAACGTTTAAAAAAGTGCTAATCAACGTCTAAGCTAAGCCTAGACCACACAAAAATAAAGTGGGATATTCCTTCATGAATCCTATGAAATAAAATACAAGTTTACTGCTCTAGAAGTGTCATGAAACAGAGCAAATTCTCTCTCTCTCTCTCTCTCTCTCTCTCTCTCTCTCTCTCTCTCTCTCTCACACACACAAACGTGCACTTTTACTTTAGCTGCCCGTGAACATTTTGGAGATGTCTTTCCAAATAGCCACTCGAAAATAGAGAATCTTTGTCTGATACATATTCTCAAATAGGCTACAATGGTGTTAATCCATTGCGTCATTGCATGCCATGCTTTATCTGCCTTTGTAGCTCATAATTGCCACTAAACAGACATTTTGCCAGAAGCCTAAAGTGCACGCATGCAGGTGTCATACAAAACTGAGATTCCGGATCTCTGTTTTCCTCTAATCAGCCTAATCCAATTTAATAAGTGTGTGCACAATTGTAATTGTATCAAGATTTATGCTGTTTGTTCCAAACCATTCCACACACCAGTCAGTGTGTGGCTACTTATAGGCTATATATAGCCTAACCACACATATATGTAACACATGTTGCATCCATCTATTATCTTGCACAGTTCTTACGGTAATCTTGTAATTGAATGTTCTCAGCAATCAAACGAATGTGGGTGTCAAACATGATGAGGTTAAATCAAGTGTCATACTGTAGTTCTGAATAAAACAATATCAGAGCTTTCTGGCTTTCTGTGGTGGAAGAAGGGAAGATATAACACACAGTGTTGATTTCGTCGACTAATACTATCACAAAAAATGTTCGTCGACCTCTTTTCACGGACAAAAACTAAAGTGAAGTCAATGAAAACTAAGCTATGATGACTAAACTAAGACTAATTGACAATTTATTTAAACTAGACTAAAATGTTAGAAAGGGACTAGTGAAAGATATCCAGTATAAGTAAAACAAGTCATTTTACACTTGGTTGCATGCTGAAATTAACACATCACAATTTTCATCAATAGCCATTACAACGGCATCAAGGCCCGCAAAAATGCATTTTTGTCGACAAAAAAAAAGCATTTCAGAAAATATGACAAAAAATAAATTATACTATATTCAAAAGACTGACTAAAACTAAAATCCAAATGTGCCGTCAAAATCAACACTGCAGCGTACCTTGATCAAAACCCAGATATATAGGCTACAGTGCAGGAAAAAGTACTCAAATGTTTTACATAAGTAAAGATGTAAATACTGAAATGTAGAAGTATTCTGTTACAAGGTTGGTTACCAAAAGAAAGTAAGTAAATTACTCATTATGCAGAATGCCCATTTAACAGGTTTTCAAAACTAAACGAATACTTTGAGAACTACTAATGGATGGTGTTGTACAGCCAAATGCCTTCTAAATCAATAGATCTCAATGGGAATGACAGTCGATACTGTGATTAGTTTGATTGATGTAATGCCCAGACTCCATCCATGAAATAACGGCACAGAGCGGCGCCCTCAACATAGCGACGAGTTAAGACCTGGCGGTAATTACGACACACAAAACAGGCCCTGAGAGTGTACAAATGTAACCTGTATTCTGCGCTGCGAAACGTGAGTTAGATCTAATGAATTGCCCGCGGTCCATTACTACTGCTATAACAGCGAAGACAATTAGTTCAAAGTCATTAGCCCCCAAACGTCCTATGCTTGGTCACAATTTCTCCATGAGAGAGACGGAGCATCGTTTGTGCATAAACGGCAGACATCCAAGCTGTTTTGCGTTGTTTGGTGACATTGCCGTTGTCCGCAGTATTGGCCAGTTTTGCCATCTGATGTCCAGTGTTGTCAGCACAGTATCCGGTAACTGTTGTGTTTGGTCATTACTAATTCAAACGTCTGACTTTACCGTTTCGCTGCCAATGTTATATGGTGTCCACAATGTCTGTCCTAGGTCATCCTTATTGGACGTTTAAAGAATGTCACTGAGAGAGACAGACAGACAGACAGACAGACAGACAGACAGACAAGTCATAATGGGTTATTATCACAATCAGACAAGGCCACTCAGCGTTTTATCTCCATCGCCGTCGCAACAGATGTTTTCCTATGATCTAATATCTGCAGAGTGGCCACATGCATTATGCCCAGCATGCATTGCGGGGAGGGTGGATCATCAGCACAATCTGATCCCTATAGCTGCGTTGGTAGATCCACATCAAAAGAAATCAAGCAGCTTGACTGAGTGTGCAGTAACTGATATGTCACAGGTATGATCCCCCCCTCTGCGCGGAGCCGAGAGGTGTCAGGTGAGTCCCCGTCCCTCGACAACAACAACCATAATCGTCCCTGTCAGGTGGTGGAAACCTCATAATGTCCAAAGCTGTGACTTCCCAGGATTCAAGTTCATTACAGCAAAAGTAGCAGATCTACAAGCTCGAAAGGCAGTGCAAAGTGGATCTGTTACTTTTGATGCTTTCGTGTGACGCTGTAGTATGATCAAGTAGGGAGTTAACTTACGGAGAAAACGCAAAAAGGTTTGGAGTGTATGGAGATATGAGGTTTCTGCCCGACAGCAATGATATGATATGCTGCAGTCAGCACAACATCGCCAGAGAATTATAAAGTAATTATGTCATACCTGCATTGATACCACCACTTCACAAATGGCTTACCCTTTTGTAACTGTGAGACGGTATACCATTGGGGGGAAGAATACTCTAATAAAGAATATGCGCATGCATAAAGTGAGTGCAGGCAAATTGAGTGGCAAAGTGAGTGGAAAACTGAGTGGCAAAGTGAGTTTAACGTTGTTTAATGCAATCAGATATAGAGCTTTTCTGTTTGGATGTATGGGCTGTCAAGGCCAGAAAGTAGTTTTTTGCCACTCAGTAGACATTCCCACATAACTTCCAGATATCGTTGCTGTTGGGAGGAAACCACCCAACTCCATTTTTGAGGTTTTTGATTATTATTATTTTGATTTTATTATTTTCATAAATCAGTGCTATTACCCTTTACGTCTGTGTGTTGGGACAAAACACAGACTGCGCTTGGGACAAAACCTCTTAACTCCATTGGACCCTCAAACTGTCTGCTAAAGCAGATAGCTTCACCACCTCTCCACCTCTCAATATATAAAGTCACAGCACCAACTTTGATGAGGCGGTATTGCTTTGTTTTCGAAATATACGGTTTTCTTCATTTCCTGAAAAATGTATATTTTTCATTTCCTCAAAAATGAACATTTTGAGGCCCGGGCAGCTGGCGTAGCTGTCTGGGCACCTTGGCTGGCAATCCAGTCTGGCAGTGTGCCGCTGGTTCGACTCCTGATCCCGACGGCCTTCACTGCGTGTCATCCCCCCATCTCTCTCCCCATTTCCTGTCAGCCTACTTTCATATATCCCTCTCTATCAATACAAAATAATAAAAAAAGAAAGCCATTTGTTTTTAATGGACATTTTGGAGTTAGGTGGTTTCTTCCCGACAGCAGAGATATGATGATGATATCACGCGCATACCCTCTATTGTTTCATGAAGTAAAAGTAGCAATACTACTGTGTTAATAGTAAAAGCACTCATTATGCAGAAGGTGTCATTTCACAAGTTTTCAAATAGCTTGTAAGTGAGCTTGTACATTGGTTATCTTTCAACAGACCAAGTATGACTGTATATACTGTATATACATATACTGTAGGGCTTCATCGGTTAATGCATTTTTTTTAATATGCCTGCTATTAAATCTAAATTTACAGAGTAACTAGTAACTAAGGGTTTTCGATTAATGTGTCTGAGATGTAGTGGAGTAAATGTGGAGTATAAAGTGCTTGAGTAAAGTAAAAGTACTCTCTCCACCACGACACTACCCGTTTGTAAAAGAATGTTATGTTCTCTCAGATTTCTTAAGAGTGAAACAATCGTTAAACGGTAAACACATTTGTCAGCACCACCTGACGTGCCTTAATTGTGCCTTCGTTGCATACGGATAGAAATAAAATAAAATCATCAACATGGATGATGCAATTGCGAGCAATGGCATCACTGTTGTAGCCTTCGTTTAGCCAGGCAACTTCATTAATAAGAACACCCTGCTTTTTAAGATGACGTGTGTCTGTCTGTCTGTCTGTCTGTCTGTCTGTTGTAACCCAATAGCACCGAATCGCAAATAATGTCAAACCGGATCTCACCCAAACACGGGCACAGATTGACAATTCCATACATACATACATACATACTAGTGTGGACCTTTTTAAAAAAACATTTAAAGACCCACCTTTTTAGACGGCCTTTGCAACATAGTGCTGTTTGCTCCGTTTTCTTTTTATTTGCTTTATTGTCTCCACCAGGCCGAAGGCATGTGGAGAGATATGCTTTGCACTCCGTCCGTGTGTGTGTGTGTGTGTGTGTGCGCGCGTGCGCGCGCGCGCGCGTGTGCGTTAGATTCTGCTGAACCCATTAATACCGGGGAAAGCATCTGTGTCCTTTTAGGTTTTAGCAACATATGTATTTATTTATTTTCAGAAAAATAGCACATATAAAAGCTCACAGCGTGTTACTTTGTGGCGCAATGCAAGCTTGTACATCTGCTATTTTTTGCAGATTTACCACCCTCAATTGGAGCCATGAGCACTCATCGCCTGGATTTATGTAGGAATAGGGCAGATGTTCCATTCACTCCCTGCCCACCCACATTGCATCCAGTCAGGCCAAGGGGCTGCAAGGTGGCTGCATGGTTGCACCTTTGAATGTGTCACCTGAGTTCACCCTTTGGTCTGTGATTCTCCTCACGTACGTACACGGGTGATGGAACCGGTATTAACTCTAAAGTCTTTGCTGGTAATTACCACCGAGCGTCATGGAGCTGCCAGAGGCCTAATTCAACAAATATATCGGCGATGAAACCTGCCCACTTCATAACCCCGGCTCAACCTACCGTCTGATTCATATCCAAGCCGGGTCTCGGCACGGGCACTTAGCCCTGTTTTATGGCGCTATATTTTTGGCTCTTTTTTTCGAAGAACTATAAGCAAACTGTGCCTTGTCATTATTTAACGTATTTCACGTAGGTTCTGGATGTGGTTTTAGTTTTCAGAACCTAACCTGGGCCCTGCTCAGGAGGTAACACTGAACTCAGAACGTAATTTAAATTCCTTTATTTGTATTTATTCGTATTTTCTCTTCACTAAGCTATACTCCCTAGTTATAAAGACAACATTAACTACATTAAAAAACTTCACAGGTTTTGGAAAGACTCAGGCTAGAGGTCAGTTTTTAGAAGAGATTTAAAAGAGGACACTGTTTGCCTGCCTGAGTTCTCCCGGCAAACGCCTGGTCGCCCTTTGTGACAAGGCAAGACTTTGGAACCGTGGATGATCTCAGGCAGCGGCCTGTCTTATAGGGAGTTAAAAGATACAGTATGCAGGAGCCTGACCATTTAGGTCTTTAAGAACAAGCAGAAAAATCTTTAAATAAATTCTAAAACTCACAGGTGCAAGGACTGGTGAAATGTGCTCACTTTCTTTTCTATATGAGCCTGCATGACAGCTATGTTTTGCATCAGTTTCAGTCTTTGTCAATATTTCGCTGATATCCGAATTCCGAATAATGTGCATTGCAACAGTAGCACAGTTTGGAGGAGATCAAATTGTGGATGACCTTTTCTAGGTCTGCAGTGGGCATGTGCCTGACCTTTACTAGTTGTCTCACTGCTTTGGTCACCTAGATGTCAAAAAACAGCTCGGGTCAAACATGACACCAAGGTTACCAAGGCCTTCTTTTTTTGCATTTTTGGAGAGCTGATTGTTAACTCTTTGTGTGTTCGGGCCGGGCATGAAGGAATGAACACAATTACCTCAGATCTCGATTCATTTCGTTACAGGTCGTTTTTAGTCATCCATTGTTTGAGTTAATTGAAGCAGGACTCAATGCAAGTGACATGGGTGTAACCAGACCAGGCGGCTGATCAGAACACTATGGTCCACTGTGTCAAATGTCCTAAGGTCCAGGTAATTAAAAAGGAGTAGAGGCCTTTGTCGGCTGCAAGCAACAAGCCATTTGTGACCTTGACTAAAGCAGTCTCTGTGCTGTGTCATGGGCACGGAAGCTTGAAATGCTTCAAAGACTTTGGTTGTTTAATAATATAGGAAATGAGTTGTGTGGAGACCACTTTTTCTAAAATCTTTGATAAAAAGGCAGCTTGGAGATGGGCCAATATTACTTATATAATTGTCTAGAGAAGGCTTCTTCAAAAGGGCATGTTTAAAATAGGAGGGGGAAATGCCAGAAGCCAGTGAACAAGAGATAAAAGGTCTGGATCAACTGACAGAAATGCAGCTTTTAAAAACCAGGTGTGCATACAATCTGAGCAGCACATTGAAGATATGGAAAGTGCAACAGTGCATTCCCGAGTTAAATGGGAGATTTCACTGACTGAAGCGAGTTAGTGTTGAAGTTGGACGTGAACCAGCAGCACTTTCTCTGGTGTTAAAATGCTGTCGAATCTCGATTACCTTGTAAAAAAATAACATTCTTCACATTTCTCTGGGGAGGATTCCACTGGCTTACTAGGGGTGGACCCTATGAAACCACCAACCCTCAGGCATGGAGGAAATTGTATTTCTGTACATGTTTATATACATGTGGCAGTGATTCAATGCTTATATAAAACAGAACTGTTGCGCGTCACCCTCTTTATGAACCCACTCTGCTTTGAAAACGTGTCTTTTATATGTTAGAATAATATCTCTGTCTGGACTATGGAATGTATATTTTCATCAGTTATACCTGCTGATGAAATAGAAAACTAGGTTATCGCCCATGTATTGTGTGTGTGCGTGCATGTGCGTGTGCGTGCGTGCGTGCGTGCTTCTTTCTGCGCACGTGTGTGTGTGTGTGTGTGTGTGTGTGTGTGTGTGTTTTGCCTTTTAGTATGACATGAACAAACAAGACACATTCAATATAGGCTATAGAAACCTAATGAACCCATGCAATAGTATACTGTCTAAGCTTGTGGGGAAATACACTGGAATTGTCTGTTGCTCTAAAGGGCATGTGTGCGCTGTTTTTGTCTTGTTTTTGTTTTTTGTTGGTATTTTTCATCCGTTATAGCTATGTTGAATATTAAAAGGGCTGGCATTATAAGCTGAGGCTTCTGCCAAACACTCCCTTTTGGTCAACAAAAAAATATATACCCTGAATACATTGTATAAGGTGTGTTTATTAAAAAAAAAAAAAAAAAAAGAAGACCAATCTGAAACAGTGGCCGCTGTGTGAGTTGTGAATTGCAAAGTTGTTTGCGTGGCTGGAAAAAGATGGTGTGAATTTTGTGCAGTTGAAAAGGCCCCACGGAATGAAAAGCGCCTCTGCCTGCCTGACAGCGTATGGCTGAGCCACATTTCACAAAGCTTATAGACGCTCTCATATCGAGCAAAGCTTAAGGAATTAAATCAAAGCACTTGTGTGGATGATAAAGAAAACGTTGAAGGAGCAGTCCGTCTCCATGATGAAATGACTATTCAGTCTCCTCTTCAATGCAAGAACGAATGTTACCTGAATTGCAGTTGTAGACAGTAGACACCAGTTTGAACAGCCTACTAATGAAATAGTGTTCTTTGGCACACTTCATTCATTAGTATTCATTGGCAGGTCTATTGTTAGGTTAATGTCTGAATTGCCTCGAAACTATGGCTCACAGCCAGCCATTATCGCCTCAAGAAAGACATTAGCAACACATTCCTTCACATCAGACATTACATTAGGAAAACAATAATAATAAAATAAAAACACACTTTTCATATGAGGGTTCAAAGATGTTGGGTTGAGGGGTAAACTACCCCTTTTGACCCCCCCGTGGCGCCGGGTCTCCAAATAAAAGAGACGCCCCTCTTGTTATCTCCAAGCCGACAACTGAATATTTAGTTGTTTGAACATTTATTATTGCAAGAGGTGTATGCGATAGGTCTATGCGGCACATACAGATCAGTTCAAAAGCTGAACAGAAGTGAATAACGTTGATTACTATGAGGCCTGTAGCTCACAAGACGGAAATAATGCTCGCAAAAGGTTGACCTGCGCTCCCCGAAGCTTTCAATACCATGAGCGCTGAGTGCACTGCCGTTAAAAGACAATACTTTGGTTGCTTGCTCACGAAATAAGACTCATGTTCTCGTCTCGACAGTCCCACGCTGTTTGAACCCGTGAGGTAGCAATTACTGTCCGATTGGAGCAACAATCCAGTGACCCCACGAATGTTTGTGGAAAGTAACTATAAGTGCATAAAGTAGGCCCACTCTACTTTTACATGTTGATGTGTACATACTTTAACCTTACTTGCATATATACACTGCACTGAATATAGTGTTTTTTTTACTCCACTGGGTTAATTTGACATCTTTAGTTACTAGTCACTTATTTGCAGATTTAGATTACTTAGATTAGTATTTCAAAACATACACATTACCAATTTACTGTAAGCCCTATGTTATACGGTACTTTATCCAAAAGCCAATCTACAAGCCCACAATGTGTCGCAATGTGACGTGTGTTGTGAACTTGGGAATCGGATATCATTAAATACATTTACTTTGGTATTGTAACTTGTAAATTAGCACTACGCTCACTGCCAGTGGCTACATACAGCTCTCTTTAATGACACACTCATATGGCTTTGTAGAATGCACTGCCCCCGAGGGCAAAAACTGCACTACCATTGTATTACTATTTAACATAGTTTAATTTAATGTAATTATGAGTCACGCATAATGCACTTCAGCCTAAATGCTGGATTATTTTGAGACGTGGTGTTGGCGTGGTGCCCTGGGCTTAATAAAACTTAATTGGGGGAAAACACAAAGAGAAATTTGTTCCCAAGCTATTTTGCTCACAACAGAATTAGCCTGGGTTACTGAGCCCAGTGAGCCGTTGACTGCAGTCATTTCAACCCTGGTCACATTGTTCAGTAAGAATATATGTCATATATATATTGCCATATATATTGCAATATATGTTGCAATCAGAACTGCAGCATCACTCCCGATCTTCCGCCGTAGTCTGAAAACCCACCATCATGGCCCAAGCACTTACCCTACCCCCTTAGACAGCACTTTTTAGACTTAGATAGCATTTGAAACAGACTTATAGCATGTCATGTAGACAGCACAATAATTGCATTGTATGTAGTCATAGCACTTCATAGTATATATGTACAGCATAGCATAGCATATATGTATAGTGTCATTGTATAGATATGTTCTAGTTACGTTCTTAGTTTACGCATGTTTCTTGATAAATGCATTTTACATATGTGATGTATTCCCATGTTTTTGTTCTTGCTTAATGTAAGTCGCTCTGGATTAAGAGCATCTGCTAAATGCCTAAATTGTAAATTGTAAATTGTATGTCCATCGGAGACCATTTGATTCCTTTTGTACACTCCCAGAGTTAAATTTACACTGGCAAATTGACCTTGGATGTGTTTTATGTGCCTTCAAACTAAACAGGTAAAAGGAGAGTAGTCAGTAGAGGGAGAAAAACGGTGTGCATCTTTGACAGCTTAACTGTACGAGCATTATAGTATTATTTAGTCAAGAAATAAACCATCCAGCCTTGATACATTTCACACCTTGCTGCTACACAACTGCTACTAAGACCTAAGTCCAATTCTACAAATGACTCCTAAAATCATAGGTTCTGAAAGTTGTTCTGTGCCAAAGGCCCCCAAATTGGATTGGATTAGTCGGTTGGGATTTGAGCTCATTTTCTCAACCCGGAACAAGGTAGCTTTTGCACAGATTTCATTTATAATTCTGAGAGTGTACACATGGAACCAAATGGACCCATGCGAATGGGTCCATTTGGTTCCATCTGTACACTCTCAGAGTTGAATTAATCAACAAAGATTGTGTGTCGCCTTCTCACGCTATTAACGGATTACAAGCAGTGCTTTGTATGCGAGTATATCTGAGAGACAAGTGAGACAAGCTTTCATATGAGAGTTTACTGTACACGAGAGAGCTGTAAGAAAGGCTGTCAGCACACGCACGCCACCCCGTCCCATTCATCACCGATGATGAAACAATGCTGAAACCATTCATCTACATGTGCACAAGTGAAATGAGAAACAAATGAACGAGAAAAAAAACAAGGAAGTCTCACGTCACGTGCAGTGTGGCTCTGTGACAGTTCCTATGTAGGACACAGGTCGGGATATATATGGGTCTAAATCAGTGATACAACGTTTATGTACAACAGACACACTCATGCACGCGCAATCTGCCCAAAAACAGAGACACAATCGTGCGTGCGCGTGCGTGTGCGTGTGTGCGCGCGTGTTGTGGTTGTTGAAGAGTCAAGAGAAGTGTCTGTATTAGAGATAGCCTGCACCTTTGACCCTAGCGTAGAGGAAGCCTTTATGAAGGTCATTAAATACCAACAGTGCACTAGAAGTGTAGAAATGGTTGATTTAATAGGTGCAGACTATTTGTTTCCATATTTGGCTGCCTAGGACATACCCACAGACATACCCACAGACATTCATGAGGACTATGATTTTGTGAATGTAACCTTATAACCGTAATATGTGTGTCCTCGCTTGTATGCTCTCCTTTATGTGGACATGGATTCATTGTTATGTGTGCGTGCACATTCTCGTGTGCCGAAAGGTCTCAAGTCAGTGAAACAACAACAACACAACTTTGATGCGTCCTTTCTTTGGCGGTAGTGTGGATTGTTAGATGGAGCTGGCTGGCTGATTTTCACTAGACGTGCCAGCCTTGAAAAGGCATGCGTCGGTACAAAGGTGACCTCGGCACTCTGAAGGAAATGAGCACTGCTGTTTGTTGGAGCATGTGTCGGCCGTCCTTTCAAGGGTGGCTGTCTGGTCACAACTGGAGCAGACTGGAGGAGAGGAGAGGAGAGGAGAGGAGAGGAGAGGAGAGGAGAGGAGTGGAGTTAACGTGCAAGAAGAATTCAAAAGCACATGCGTTTAGTAATCATATTCAAAAGGCTTTTCCTCCCGTCCGCTATAATGGAAGGGGGACACTTTTGATGACACACAAACCGGAAATAACGTTGAAGGTTGCACAACAGGCGCTCCTAGACTGTAGTGTATCGCTCGCTGATATCAAACAATTAATTCTCCGTCTTTGGGCCAATCTCCGTCCTGGGCAGTGGACGCAATTTATTAAAAAACAGAGATCTCCGTACCGGGCAATTGAGGTGTTAAATATTGTGACACAAGCCAAGCTACAGTGCAAGCTATTTTCGGCTATTTCTCCTCTTATATTAGGCCTATTTGACAATTTGGCCGATTTTGACCATGCAGTTTTTATTGTTGATTTCTTTCTTTCTTTCTTTCTTTCTTTCTTTCTCTTTCTTTCTTTCTTTCTTATCAAAAGGCCTTTAAAGGCCCCAAATCATGTAGGCTATGTGGGGACCCACTGCTCTAGATGTACTACATTGCTGTCCACCACTGCCGGAGAGGAGGAGAGTATGGATGGGGGATAGAAGGGAACTAGATAAAAGGGTGGGAGTTAAAAGGAAGGTATATGGAGGAGCCGAGAGAGAGAGAGAGAGAGGGAGAGAGAGATGAGCGGATGAGAAGGGGAGGAGAGGGGAGGATGAGAAGGGGAAGAGAGGGGAGGATGAGAAGGGGAAGAGAGGGGACCGAAAGGCCAGCCAGAGAGGAGGTGATGACAGGAGAAAAAGGAACGAGAGGACACCGCGAAGGCGAGGTGAGAGGAGAGGAGAGCAGTGGTTTAACTTTAAACCTTTTTATACCAAGTACCACCACAGACAATATCAGGCTCTCCAAGTACCATACTATATACTATGAATACCTGATGTTAAAATACAGGAGCGTTACCCCATCCTATTCAGCTATTAACACAGGAGGAAAATGTAATTTATTCATTGAATTGTTTTGTTTTTGTTCCATTCCTAAGTCAATTTAGCTGCTGCTCTGATGGAAGCTCTGTCTAATCACCAGAACTGATAATATTTCTAATGTGATTAATCCTTCGTCAAATCTTCTATTTACGGCTAGGTGTGCTGTCATGCTCATTTCAGCACGGCTGGGAAGCCTATTTCAACCAATTGCTTGGTTAGAAGAACCACCTGTATTCATAGAAATACATATAAATATGCTACTCGCCTTTAAGGCATCTTACTGGTGGTACTAGTACCAGTGGTTGGGAACCTTTGGTTTAAACACAACTTACACAATTGTGGTTGTCGTTGTATTTTGTCTCCATACAGTTGGGTGCCACCGATATTGTCCCTTATTATTTGACCCATTTAGGCCTGACCTCAACATTTTAAAGAATCCTTCTAAATCCTCCAGTTTTCTGAAATAAATATTTTCACGATTTTTCAAAAATAGCAGACCTACAAGCTCGTAGCGCGCCACGCGCGCTATGAGCTTGTAGATCTGCTATTTTCCAATAGCTAAATTATAACATAATGTTTAAAACACCAAAAGGGGTTCCCGCCCAAAATGGGTTAACTGTCCTTTTGCGCAGATCACGCAAACCTCAGCAAAAAGAAAAGGACAATATCGATGGCCTCCAACTGTATATATACCCTTCTTCACCGAGGCATTTAGATCGTGTCAAAGGTCATGTCTCACCTAGACACAGGATCTGACACATATGGTCTTATAAGCAAGAAAACGGGTTCAAATCCAGGGTAGAAGAGGAAAGTTACATAGGGCATGCTTTAACTGTATTTTTTTATAGTATTGCTATACTTTTACTAAGAGTAATCCGAGCATTTTTCCCCGTATACTGGAGGTGGTTAGGATGGAAGGAGAGGAGGAGAGGATTAAGAGGTCTGGATGATGAGCATGTCACAGCCAGAGTGTGGAATGTGTCAGAGAGGCAGCCGCATAAGCGGGGTCACGGCCACAGATGAGACCCTCTGAAGACTCTCTCTGGCTTTCACATGCACGCACGCACACGCGCGCGCACGAGCAACGGAAGTGTTGAAGGAAGTGACAGCTGCTGCCCGCTGGGCACTTTCTGCTGTATCTCCTCTACTACTGTAGCTGGGCGATTACGGGGCAGATACACACAGGCAGAATCACACTTAACTCTGAGCCATATTATCCCCTCCTCCCTGGTTCAGCATGCGCCGCTGGGATCGTGACAGGAAAGGCAATGACTTTGTCAAATAAGGTTCTCTAACTTTTCAGGCCATGAACACCCACAATTATCATATTATTTGAACTGTTGACCCTTCCACCACTTGGAATGTATCTATCTTGAGGCATTATATTTACTTATTGACTCGGTTCCACAGAAAAAAAAGGCAGGTGAACAAGCTCACAGCGCCTAGCATTGCGAGGTGTTGTGAGCTTGTAGAGCGGCTATTTTCACAATTTCTGCCTCTTTCCTTAACAATTTGGCCAATGTTTTGTTTTTTATTTGTATGCAGTAAAACAACCTAGCAGCAGTGCTATGCTTCATTGACTTCAGGAAGGCCTTCGACTCAATCCACAGAGGAATGATGTTGAGAATACTCAAGGCCTACAATGTTCCTCCGAACCTGCTCCGAGCCATTGATACCATGTACACGGGAACGAGAGCCCGAGTGACAACGCTGGATGGTAACAGCGAGGAATTCAACATCCAAACCGGAGTGCTGCAGGGAGACACCCTAGCCCCCTTCCTTTTTATAATAGTATTGGACTATGCTCTGAGAAAAGCTATTAATGGAAGGGAGACAGAGCTCGGCTTCACTATCGTACCCAGAAGGTCTACGAGACACCCTGCAGAAACCCTCACAGACCTGGACTACGCTGATGACATCTGCCTGCTATCTGACAACGTAAGGCAGGCACAGGCTCTCCTGACCAGAGTGGAGTTGGAGTGCGCCAAAGTTGGCCTCAGGCTAAATGCAAAGAAGACTGAGGTCATAACCTATAACATCCCCCAAGGACATCTGCCCCTAACAACAATAGAAGGTACTGTCCTAAAGGAGGTCAGTGACTTCAAATACCTGGGCGCATGGGTCGACTCCACAGAGAAGGACCTTAAAGTGAGGAAGGCACTTGCCTGGCGAGCTCTTAATGGCATGACCAGTGTGTGGAAATCCAACCTCCCTCGACATATCAAGATCAGTTTCTTCTCTGCTACCGTGGAGTCTGTTCTCCTCTATGGCTGTGAATGCTGGACACTAACACAAGCCCTACAGAAATCCCTGGATGGGTGCTACACCAGAATGTTACGTCTGGTACTCAACACCAACAGGGACGAGCACATCACCAACAAGCGTCTGTACGGGGCATTACCAAGTGTAACAGAGAAGATAGCAGTAAGGAGGATGAGACTAGCTGGCCACTGCCACCGACACCAAGAACTCCCGGCCAAAAAGCTTGTACTGTGGGAACCAACACACGGGCATCGATCGAGAGGACGTCCCACACCTACCTACGTGGACGTACTAAAGAAAGATACTGGCGCGGAAAGCACAAAGGAGCTGGCCAGATGTATGGAGAACCGAGATGACTGGAAACGCCGATGGAGGGCTCGTCTGAGGACGACGTAGAGAGAGAGAGTAATGGACTGATGTATATAGTCCGAGAGTGGAAGGCTGTTTTTTGGCTGAACGTGGTTTCGTCAGTAAAAGTTTTTTTCTCAACTGATTCTTGTAGCTTGGGGTCACCTCTTAAGAATTCAAGAGGGTGCCCTGCAGTGATATGCCTTGGGCATTTTTAGTTATTAACCCCTTAATGCCCGAAACACTAAAAATCCAGACGAAATAGAGTTTTATGGCATTTCATGCAAAATACTTATTTGCTTTCTACACAGTGCTTATGAAAGTGGATATGCACAACGTATTTGATTGATGATGAATGCATTATTAATTAAAGCTCATTAATCCCTTCATGCCCGAAAATTCCATAAAATATATCTTTTGAGATTGTATTGCACGATAATCATGTCAAATGTATCAAATTAGCTTTTCTACAATCTGTATGAGTGGAACTGTAGCATATTTATTTTCAGGTGGTTGCATAAACCTTTCAGGCGATCTATCGGACATCTTGCACCAAACATTTCCCACAAAAATAGTTATGAGATTTCATGCAACGATACTATCAAATCCAATAAAATGTACTATTTAATACAAATAAAGATGTATTCATACATATGGTCTTGTTCATTGTTTTTAATTGACAGAACCCCATTAAATAATAGGGCGACTGTGGCTCAGGAGGTAGAGCAGGTCGTCCAATGATCCATGGGTCGGCGGTTCGAATCCCGGCTCCTCCTGTCTACATGTCGAAGTGTCCTTGGGCAAGACACTGAACCCCAAATTGCTCCTGGTGTGCTGGTTGGCACCTTGCATGGCTTCCGCTGCAATCGGTGTATGAATGTGTGTGTGAATGGGTGAATGTAATGCACAATCTATGTAAAGCGCCTTGGATAAAGGCGCTATATAAATGCACCATTTACCATTTACCATTTAGAACACAAATATTATTCCATCGAAATTAATGAATAAAGTCGCTTTTTGTAATTCATTAGGCCTAAATCATTACAGCTATGAATATGATACAACCACAATTGTGTAACGTTTTTCCTGCTATGCATGCCTTGATGATTTTGTTATATAGATAGGACTACAGTAGGTTCACTATTAGGTGAAAGTGGGCTTTCTGGTGTTCTGTCAGATGTTTTTGCCAAGATGTTGAATGGGAAAGAAGTTCCTTCAGAATGTGCGTGCGTGCCCTGCAGTTCATGGCTGAGCTACATTGTGCATATCCACTTTCATAGACACTGTAGAAAGCCAATTTGATGCATTTAGACCAAGTATTTTGCATCAAATGCCATATAACTCTATTTTGGGTGGATTTTGTGTGTTTCGGGCATTAAGGGGCTAAAAACTAAAAATGCCCAAGGGATATCACTGGGCACCCTCTTGAGTCCATGGACATCATGGAGTCCATGGACACTTTGAAATACTGGAATATCTAAAAACACAAATTACGCACAGGAATAAATAAAAAACCCAGGAAAGGGTTTCTTGTCTCCCAAACATCATTAAAATAAGATCTGGTTGCAAATGGGGTGAAGTGGCCCTTTAAATGAAATCTATGAAAAAGGTTTAATCTGCAACACAATAATTGTATATATGTATATATATATGTATATGTAGGGAGGGATAGGACATGGTGCTTGGAATGAACACGTTATTCCAACCAGCTCCATTCCCCTCCATCAGGCGCCCCGGCTGACCAGTAAAGACACCAGGATTACTGCATTTGTGAGGGTATACCTGCCCTAGGGGACATGGGGAGAACACGCCAACTCCACACACCTTTGCTGTGGGCGCCATCTTGCCCCCAAGGGTGCAGAGACAGAGAAAGTGATGCAGGGTGGGCGTTTCACACGCGTTCAACACACTGGGGTTTCCCACCTGTGAATTCATGGCGGCGTTTAATGTATACTTTCCCCTCCTCATCACGACCCCGTTATACAATGCATCTATCCCCCAGGGGGCGCAAAGCTGTGCTTAATTGCAGCGGGGCGAAATGACCTGGTTCTGTGTAGTGTATACAGTGTGCATTATGCTTGTAAAAACACACATGCTGGTCTATCTAGTGTGTGTGTGTGTGTGCGTGCGTGCGTGCGTGCGTGCGTGCGTGCGTGCGTGCGTGCGTGCGTGCACTCGTGTGCATGCAGTGTATTACCGTGTGTGCGTGCGTGTGCATGTGCGTGCCTGCTTGCATGCAATTTGCTTGTGCGTGTGTGCGTGTTTGCAATCCCGCCTGTGTCACCAGGGGTTTTCCGGGGGTCATTTGTTTCTCTCTGTGTCCCATGCGTTTTAATTGATGATTGCTCTTTGTCTCTCCCCCCCCCCCCCCCCCCCCCCCAGTTATTAAGCACACTTCATTATTCTTAAACATGTATAACGGCCAGGAAAACAGGGGGTGGGGGGTGGAGTGCATCTCGTGGGACCCCAACATTCTTTACGACGGTTTACCCAAGGTCACGGGGGGTGGAGTGCATCTCGTGGGACCCCAACATTCTTTACGACGGTTTACCCGCAAGGCCACAGGGGGTGCAGGGAGAGCCTCGTTATGAAAAGCCCATTCGGGCTTTGGATTGGGACTTCGTTTTAATCACGACTCACCCACCGCAATGGGAGAGGAGGAGGCAATGCATACATTAACACAGCAGCCTCTCGCCCCTCCCCCCCCCCGTCACCTGTGTGTGTGCGCGGGTTACACAACAGCTATACAGCCAATCAATGCGGGCCTGCAGCTCAGAGCAGCGGTGGATAAAAGTGTGTAAAATAGGAAAGTGGTTCATGTCTTACAATATAATAATTTGCAAAAAACTGTATTTTCGTTCGAATTTCGACTCAAAAAGAAAAGCCTGGGGAATCGAGCCACATTTCCTGGTCTAGGAGTGGGAGTGAACAGAGGCAGGGGCAGATGTGGTATCGTCAGTGTCGTCTGCTGTTTTCTACCAGGGAGGGGAGGGGCCGGGGTGGGGGTGTGGGTGGGGTCGGTCGGTCCCTCTATACCAGAAATCACGGTGGCTGGGTCAGGCTGCAATACCGGTAACTAAAGTTTTCAAATAATTGCGTATAGGTGTAAAAGTACAATATTTGTAAGTAAAAGTATGGAAAATTGGAAATAGAAATACTGCAGTGAAGTAAATGTACCTCACAATTGTACTTAAGTGCAGCACTTGAGTACATGCACTTAATTACTCTCAACCACTAGACATAGAAAGGTTAGTATAACGTTAGAGAACATAATGAAAGGAAGGGACGTGAGTCACGTGACTGGATGGCGGGGATGCACCATATAACGAGTAACGACGCACTTCTGCCCTCAGTGCGACACATGTTGCTCCAATGAATTGCCTCAGCGAATGAGGCGTCTACCTTTCTATGTGTATGCTTTCAACCACTGGCTCAGTGGCGCTAAGCCGGATGAGGCGCCAATGCAGGTTCAATATCGGGTTCATGACCTCTGCTATGCACGACGCCCTCTCTATACCTCCTAATTCACTGTCCATTGTGTCTGTGTGATGATCGTGTTGTCATGTTATTGTCTGTTCTTCTTTCGGTTTCCGTTTTGTTTTCTTTATCATTTTAACCACCACACATCGTTTTCCTCTCTCTCCCTTTTAACCACTTTCAACACATCGTCGTAGCCACGGGTGAGTCTGACTCATGGGCAGTCCCCCTACAGACAGACAAATACACTCCATAGAAGCACCGCTCAAAAAGTCCATTCTGTATGTTTATATCATAATACTATACATGCATCATTGCAATGGGAGAGGGAGTTGTATTTATTCTATACTTGTTTGTGTTCAGCATTATTGCTACTCTAAATTAAATACCCATTCATCCATCACTACAGGCTATTGCCATCACATCAAGTAGCATTGTGTAAAAAAAGAGTGAGGGGTGCTCTTGTCATCGTACACATTTATGTCATATTTGGCGGACATTTGACCTAGTTTCTCCTTTCATTGTCAATGGCAAATATGAGACGTGTGGGGACCAGATTTACGTCATATTTGGCGGACATTTGACCCAATTTCTCCTTTCATTGTCAATGGCAAATATTGAGACGTGTGGGGACACAAGCTGTATAGGAGAGGCTAGCGCCCCTCCAAAAAAGAAAAATCTCTGAAAGTGAAAGCATCGTCTGTCCCTTGTTGTGCTGCAAAGTAAAACAAATCACATGGACTACTACAGTATTTCAGAGAGGTGCAGACAGAGAGCTGGAACAGTGAATTATTTCTGTGCCTAGCGTGGAAGTTTCTTGCAGGAAGTTTGGCTAGGTTGTGTGGTCGCATAGCAACAACCAGGGTGCTATAGCAGGCATTACAGGACAGAAACACAAATCTGGGGGAGGGAGGGGAGGGAAGGGGGGTTCTTGAGAGAAAGGGGGATTGCACCAATTCACATTTTGTTTGGTTGGTCCTGCAGCGAATTGGTTCTCAAAATTGGGGTCCGGGGCCCCACTTCTGGGGGTTACCAGGGGGTCGCTGACATCAGCTACAGCCGACAGCAGGGCAGAGATTGGTCATGATCGGCCGGCTGATGTAAAGCACCCCGCGTTATAAGTACATAAGTACATGTCTGAATCTTAGTGCTATGCCAATTATTTGAGGGCACTTATAATCATGGTCTACCAGTGGTTTCCGGTGCTTGTAAAATACACCTTAACCGTAATGTGTGAAGTGAGGGGCACTCTCGTCATCGTACAAATTTCAAATAGAAGACATTTGGGAGTTTCATGGACGGATTTTTTCATATCGCTTTGCTGTTCTTAAATCAAATCAAAGTTTTTCTGCGACTCTGTGACTGAAAGACATCAATGATTCAATGTGTTAATATGTGATATTTAGCAACGGCCGTGTACACATCGCTTCGCCGCCGTTTGAAAGAATCCCCCTTTGGTCTGTTTCCAAACTGCCTTCACTTCACAGAAGAGCTGTGTTCCCCTGTGCACGCACGCACGCACGCACCTCAATATCTCACAACACCGGCGAATGACCGGGGCCTCCATTTGTGCTGGCGCGACTCACCGAACTGGGTGGAGACGAGTATCGTTAGGAGGGTCATCTCGCAAGACAGAGGGAGAGGAAGAGAGCGGGAGGGTGGGGGAGAGGGGGAGAGAGAGAGAGAGAGAGAGAGAGAGGGGGGGGGGTTTGTAAGCCTGCAGACCGATCTATTTTAGGGGGAGATGCCTCGCTTGCTATTTTGAGCGGCACTGAAATGCGATTTGCTTTCCTTCGCTGCCCTTTTCCCCAAAATGCTTGGGCAAGCAACACACAGACACGCTCATAGTGTAAGCAAGTATATATGCATACACACACACACACACACACACACACGCACACAGGCTGGAAAGAAGAAAGTATACCGCACAAACAATGTTTATTTAGTTTTGACATCGAAAAAATATTGCAGGTAGAAAAAAACTTTTTTTTGTGGTTCTCAGTGGGTGCACCATCATGCTCTCCAGAGGATGAACCCTAGGTGGCTCTGTGACTCTGCCTCTAGCACCACCCTTAGGCCAAAATGCATATAATAATAGTTTTGGACAGATTTCTACGACGGCACGGAGTAGAAATACATTTGCAGCACACATACACACATAGGTACTGGTAAGATCACGCACGCACGCACGCACGCACACACGCACAATTCACATTCACACACTTTGTATAGTATCTCCACAAGCGCAGGTGTGGATCTAGACTTCCATAACTACACAAAGACAGAAGTTTTAATTGGAAAACAATTTTTATGAGGATTTTTATGCACATCCTGGCTTTTGATGTGCAGCAGAAGACATCTGTTGATGGATTCCATAATTGCAGTGCGTCATTGAACACAACTTACCGGTATAATTTATATTACTATTTACTACATTATGAGTAATGAAATTAAATCCACAACTGAAGGTTTCATGTATACCAGTGGGCCATCCTAGCGGTCGTATCTCTCTCAGCGAACGGGTCCCTTGGCCTGAAGAACGTCAAAGAGCCCTGCTCTAGATCTACAAGGCAAGCTCACAGTGTACTGCAGCACGCTGTGGAGATACAAGCTCTCTGCCAAAAGCGACAAAATGTCTCCTCCCGTCATACATTAGCCCCCACCCCTCCCCCCCTCTCTCTCTCTGACTCTCTCTGACTCTCTCTCTCTCTCTCCAGCCCCCCAATAACAAGAACATATACGCTGTGTTCCGTGTCGTTTCGTATCGTTTATAGCCGAGCGTTTGGTAAATGGAAGGGGACGGGGAGGACGGGCGATGATGTGAGGCATGTGTTAACCCATTTTGAGCGGGAACCCCTTTTGGTGGTTAAATACATTGTTATAAATTAGCTATTGAAAAATAGCAGATCTACAAGCTCATAGCGCGCCACCGAGTGGCGCACTATGAACTTGTAGGTCTGCTATTTTTGAAAAATCGTTAAAATGTGCCTCAAATCTTTCAGAAAATTGTCATGATTTAGATATTTTTTTTTTTTTAATTTCGACGTCAGGCCTGAATGGGTTAACGCCAGGCGACACTGCAGCGTGAAAAGAGCGCATCAAAATCTCACGTCAATGTCATTGTGCTCCTCCCTCCCTCCCTCCCCCCCTCCCTCCCTCGCTCCCCCCCTTCATCTTCTCCTCCCTCCCTCCCTCCCTCGCTCCCCCCTTCATCTTCTCCTCTTCTCTCCCCCGCTGTGCTCTCCAGCATTCCTCCTCGCTTCTCCTCGTGTCTCGTTCGCCTCACTCCTGTCTTCTGTGGATGATGACTTGCCATGGGCACATACTCTCTGTGTGTGTGTGTGTGTGTGTGTGTGTGTGTGTGTGTACTTGTGTCTGTACTTCTGAGGAAAAGTTGTTCCTGGTTTTGGGGTTAAAGGGGTGGAGTTACGTGCTTTATACTTCAGCCCATTGCATACGGCACCGGACAGACAACATGAAATCATTCCAGCCATGGAAAGTCATTTCCACGGCTGGAATTTAAGTTACATTTTGAGGTATTTGTATTTTACTCGAGTATAATTCTAATTTCCAATACTTTTCCTTCTACTCCATGCACTATACATTTCAGAGGCAAATATTGCACTTTTACTCTAAGCTATTAGTTACTTTGTAGATTTGTATTATTATTGCAAACATACATTAACCTCTTAAGTCCTATTTCAGCCATTTGAAAAGAGCCGATCTACTCACAATGCATCGCATCGTGACACATTGAGCTTGTAGATCTGCTATTTTCAAAAGATTTGTATTGCATTTCAAAACATGAAACTCTCTCTCTCTCTCTCGAAAGTTGTTTCTGCAGAGAAGAGCTCCAACCCCCTCCGTCCCCCCGTCCCCCTCTGCTCCTCCCTGGCACGGCCATGTTGTATGTAATCGTGCCGTGTTATCGAGTCAACAAGCGCCGAGCAACAAAGAAGGCTTGAATGCTGATGACTCGGCTCCACAAGATGCCCCCTGTTGAGAGATCTCTCTCTCTCTCTCTCTCTCTCTGTCTCTCTGTCTCTCTGTCTCTCTCTCTCTCTCTCTCTCTGTCTCTCTCTCTCTCTCTCTCCATCCCTCACCCGCCGTCGCTGCCGCTGTTTGAAGTTCACGAATTGCGGGAGCGCTGCACACTCTGACATGCTCGCTCTTGTGGGCTTTTTCGAGGCGTTTGTGGTGGCATCACAAAGGAGACTATAAGCGTCCACAAAATGGCAGAGAAACGACGCGAACAAATGACAGAAAAACACATACGTACTAGCAGCCGCCGTGAAAGCCATATACTGTGAGAGAGGCTCATACGGTGTAGCTCTCACATGCACGTTGTCAGAGGCAGCGTTCCACAGGCCTATTTCATACAAAATTGTGCACGCACGCACGCACGCACGCACGCACGCACGCACGCACGCACGCACGCACGCACGCACGCACGCACGCACGCACACACACACACACGCACGCACGCACACACTTTAAGTTCCTTGGAACAATTTCCCATCATGCAGCTTAACGAGCAGGTTTACTGTGACACGCGTGTCGTTAACATACACATGTATTCAACATCCACACGGCTTTGCCGCTGGCGTTGCTGTAAAACTGGCTTGTGGAAGCACAGCAAACAAAATCCACAATTTGACTGATGTTAACAAGCCAACGGGGTAGGCCAGTGTTGCTATAGGTTTTGCGAGAGAAACTCGCAAAACCTACTCGCAAAATCTACGAAAAGAAGCCCAAAATACTCGATCTTAGAAGGAAAATAATGAATTACAAACAATCTTGTATGGTGGGATCCTGGCACAACATATTTTCAGATGGGGGGTCTGCAGACAAATAATTTGGCGTTCCTTGACATAAAAATGTTGGAGAACAACTGGTTTAAAGAACATTTAGGAATCAAGCCCAAAATAAAGTCTAAGTGGCATGCAGTGGTGGCAGTGTCTTGAGTGTACAGGGTTTGATGAGGGCCCAGGTAGGGCCGGGCCTTAATCTCCGGGCCTGTTGAGAACTCTAGTTTTCGCCGGCTGCCGGGCGCGGCTGCACTAATAACTTTGGGGCAGGCCCGTCTAGAGTTTAAATGCAGGTATCAGTCAAAAGGGAGACATCGAAGAGGAACGATGGATGGGGAAGGATCAACATATGGAATGTTGAACAGGTTCTGACATATATCCATGTACTAATATTGATGACATCAGGGATCTCCATATATGGGCTTAATTGCGACAGCAGGTCACATTTACTATGATATGATCCGTGATTTACTATCATCCTTGATGATGTCATAGTGATGTCATGAGACCAGCTGGGCACAATATATGGGGGCTTTCCCCATGTATGGGGATTTACTGTCATCCCTGATGATTTACAATTTAGGCATTTAGCAGACGCTCTTAATCCAGAGCGATTTACATTAAGCAAGAACAAAAAGCATGGCATATACATCACATACATAAAAAAAATCACACCCGTGTGAACTGAGTGGTGTAAGGTCTTATATATAAGCCTGTCTGACGTAATGAAATCATGTCTGACGTAATGAAATCACACCCGGGTGAACAGGGTGAGCATAGCAACCATGCTCATTTTTTCTGCACAGACTAACAAAGCCAGTTGTAGGAGTGGTTTACACCACTCAAAAATCATGTCTGACGTAATGAAATCACACCCGGGTGAACAGGGTGAGCATAGCAACCATGCTCATTTTTTCTGCACTAACAAAGCCAGTTGTAGGAGTGGTTTACACCACTCAAAAATACAATATATGACATGACGTGACAAATTGAGTGACAAAATTGAGTGTGACATGACGTGATAAAAACGCAAGGTTTCATAGTTAACTGCGACCTTCAGTCGCAACTAATCAAGCAATACGATTGCACTGTTTTGCAAGTATAGTCTGTGCAGTCTGCACAAAGAATCACAGTTACTGTTTAACAGTTGTAAGGGAAGCCCTAGTGAAAACTTGTATTTGCAATATCGACCGTGCAATGAATCGGATATCAGCCACATTTTCAGCGAGGTGCATCCTGGCTCTAAGACGTTCATTGTAATAGGCCCGTCGGCTCTAGTAACCTTCTAAAGCTGTGTGAGGGAACTTGAGGACAAGGTTTTAAAACCAACCCCCCTCCTCTATGCCTCAGGGCCCGACTTCAATCCTTCCTTTTTAAAACAAATTGCTCCGAGCCTCCCCGCGGTTCAGTCGGCCGGGCTACGGCGCATGCATTAGCCGCTCTTAACCCATTCAGGCCTGACCTCGTAGCTTGTAGGTCTGCTATTTTTCAATAGCTAAAGCATAACATGATGCTAACACCAAAAGGGGTTCCCGCACAGAATGGGTTAAACTCAACACGGAGCCAATGAACGGAGAAAACCCACATCTCCTTGACAAAACAAAAGCATACACTGTTTCAGTTTAACAGCTCGGCAGAGGAAGACAGAGGAATATTAAACGGCTCACGAGGCCTCACCTGGGAGGTGTTCCGCGGGAAAGAGATTTCACAGTCGGACAGATAACTTTATAGCTTTCAGGGAAGAAATACCAACGGACATGATGCTGTTTGTGTGAAGAACTATTCCCGGCTGGTTACATATGTAGTTTAAAACTCAATGTTGTTCTTATTGTTGCTGCTTGGTCTGGACTTTCTTAGTAAGATTTTATTTTGGGCTTGATTCCTAAATGTTGTTTAAACCAGTTGTTCTTGACCCCCCCGTCCGGGTCATTCCAAAGACAAAACATGTAGTGCCTATATGTGTATATATATAATTTTTTTGTGGGATATTGTGAAAATGTTCCCCCAATAAGGTTCATGTGATTAACACACATTCTTTATCAAATTGTTAAACTGAACTGTGATTTTATACATTTAAAAAATATACATTTCCCAAAATGCATGTATTTAATTCAGCCAGATCAGAATCAACCCCCACCACCCTGACCTGAAGTCTGTCTTTCTTTTTTTTTCTTTTTTTAGAAAACCCACACGTCAAGCTTCTATCGGCGACCATATGATTTATCATCGGCCCTTATCTGCGGCTGTTGTCGAGCAGTTTGTCAGCTTGGCCGGCCAAATGGCTGATTAGAATGTGTGTGTGTGTGTGTAGTGTGCGTGTGCGTGTCTGTGTGTGTGTAGTGTGTGTGTGGCGTGGCCGGTCTAGAGTGAAATGAAAGTGCGGTCGGTCGGTCGGTCGGCGGCAGAAGATGGATTCATGTGTTCTGAGAGAACAGCTTAATACTAACGTATAATATTATTGACATGCTCCCCTGCTTTATTATTCTCTCGGGCTCACTCACTGGGGCGTATTACAATCCCATCTTCCATACAAGTGAGCGTGTGTGTGTGTGTGTGTGTGTGTGTGTGTGTGTGTGTGTGTGTGTGTGTGTGTGTGTGTGGACCCATGTCCACCACAGAGGGCATTTACGAAGGTGTTGTTATGTAAACGCTATTCATATTTTCTTGTTACGATGAAAAGAAGTGTCGAAAAGGGATACTGGGAAAACAAGTATTTCCAGAAAGAAATTTCCAGAAAGGTCCTGTAACGTCCACCCAGTTGTGGGTTCATTCCTCACTGACAGGTGAGCCAGTAGGGATCAATAGCAGTGGGAGGAATTCATTGGCTTAATGACTATACTTTGGGAGAACAAAAAGGTCTAAAAATAAGTAATTGGCTGTTCTAAAAAAACAACCAGACGAAATCTTAGCCACAAAGGCTCTGCCAAACAATTACCTTGAGAAGTCAGAGCAGAGTGAACGGAAATGTATTTTTTCTTTTTTTCTTTCAATTTCCGTCGTATCCGTGGCATTGCACCCCATATTGCAAGACCTCGTGGAGGTGAAACGATGAGAGAGGGAACCTACCAAAAAGGAACACGTGTTTGCTGAAAAACGTCTCCTGATGGGAGATGTGGGCCAAACCAACTTCCCAAGCCCAGAGCAATAAAGGAAATGTGATTGACTCCAAATGAGTGCAGTGCTGCTCCGGCTTTCACTAGATATTGGTCTGGCAGTAATTGAGTCACGGTAGCTCATAACAACAGAGAGAGAGAGAGAGAGAGAGAGAGAGAGAGAGAGAGAGAGAGAGAGAGAGAGAGAGAGAGAGAGAGAGAGAGAGAGAGAGAGAGCAGGGGAGGGGACTCAACTTTCCTTTGACATCAGCAGTGTTGACGGAAATATATTAATGAGTGAAAGTCAAAGTGCTGTGGGGTGAATGATGTTAAACGCCTCAAATCCAATGTATTGATCTGTGGCTCTGTGGAAATAGAATAGTTCAAGGTATCTGCATGAGTGAGGGGTCGATCGCAAGGCTTTCGTTGAGTGTATGTGTGTCTCCGTAAGTGTGTGCACGGCCACACTCGCTTATTTTCTCCCCTAGAGCCTGGCTGATGATGCCAATGTGAGGCTTGGCCAGTGTCCCTTTTTTATTTCACGGTTCAAGTATGTTGTTTTTATTATTATTTCAAATAAATAAAAATATACATTTTAATATTAATGTTAATGTTAATGTTAATGTTAATGTTAATCAAAATCTAAACATTTTCAAGATAATTTCAAACCTTACCTAACCCTGTAGAACGTACGACTAGAACACCGATTACCAAAGTTTTACAATTCAGGCATTTAGCAGACGTTCTTAATTCAGAGCGACTTACAGCAAGATGGAACAACACAAGATAATGCATCAAATACTGTACATAGAAATAGTCATCTAGGAATAAAACCTAACATCTGTCTTAACAGTAGAATATCTGTACAATAGACTATAATACACTATAAACTATATGCTATGTATACAAAATATGAATACGGTATCCTATCTAAATGTAGTAAGTACCTATGAGGTATAACTGCAGGTGAGCTATTTTTGGCACGCGATGCTGTTGTACGATGGAGCATATAAATTACACATTATCCATGGGTGAATGCATTGGATATATATATATATATATTGGTTATATATACTTCAAGTTTGTTTGCATCTGAATACAAATCATTTAAGGCTTCAACGTTTAAGCCTTGCTCTCAACACACCAAACTGCTCACTATGTACACTCTTATTAGCTTTAATGTGCAAACCATAATACACGGTATAGACAAGAGCAATGGCAGTACACAAAATTCAATAGTGCACACACATGCACGCACACGCAAGCGCACACGCACGCACACGCACGCATGCACGCACAACCCATCCATTCCTCAATCATGTTTAGTTTTTAAATCCTCTTTCCATCGTTTTATTCCCCTGTCCACTCGTATTGTCCTTCTATTAATGGTGCAATTGTGCATCGTATTGTTGGATTATTCTGTTGTTCGCTCTTTGCTGCCAAAGTGTTCCAATAAGCACTTAAATCAATAAATAAATACGGTTACGGCATGCATGCCGTCACTAGGACCACACCACACACACGCAGGCACGCACGCACGCACGCACGCACGCACGCACGCACGCACGCACGCACGCACGTACACACGTACGCACGCACGCACACACACACACACCGGTCCCGATTCAATATCCACAGACAAGCAAGCGTGTTCACTTCACCATGAAATCCTGCATGATCATTTTAACTCTGAGAGTATTGCAAACACTCTCAGAGTTAAAATGAGCATGCAGGATTTTGAACCGCGTCGAGCGGTGACAGATCCCCATTACCCTGGCCCTGACCTCAGCAGGGCTCACTTCATTAAGCCGGCCACCGAGGTGAGCACGACTTTAAGCCCCCCAACCCCCCCAGATTTAATCATGACTTCCGTCCCTGTGCCAATCACAATTATGGCCCTGATAATACCGTCCCGGGATGACTGGAGGTCCCCCCACCACCACCCCTCCCCGCACACATAGATAGAGGTTAATTTGTCAGCAACACAAGGGAGGGCCACCCCGGTACAGGGGGCAAAAAGGTCATCTCACCGAATCCAGCGGAGAAATGTGGGCCAGCAATTAAAAAGTCCATCAGTATGCATGCTTTTCGCCCGTGGTTTAATGAGCACGTTTGCCTTAATGGAGTCGGGCCCCGATAAGAGGTGGACGCGGTAATGGACGCAGCGACAGGTATAGCCTTAAAGCTGCAATCCGTTGGTTTTGTGTCCCTTGTTTCTCTCCCTCCCGATGTTGAGAGGTAATGAGAGGGTGGTGGCGCATCTAGTGTGTACAACCCAGTGCACTGTCCACTTCAAATAACTTTGACTGAGAGGTTTTGTCAGACAATGAAGACACAAATAACACCCTGATGACATTGATAATTCCATGGACATTACATGGCATACATAATTACCCACAAGAGGTGGGTCTTCAGTTGGTGGCACAAACATTGCATGAAGCCAGGCAAATCAGTTAAGCGGACGGGTCTATATAAGCACTATTGGCTGAGCATCACAAACCTGACACAAATCTCTGAACACACTGGGAATGTGTGCGTCATTCTCAGACCCACAGGCCGACAGATATTCGTGATGCCGGTGGGAAACACACGCGCCCAGGTTTGAGACCGAACGGTCGGGCGCTTTCGCGCACACACACACACACACACACACACACACACACACACACACACACACACACACACACACACACACACACACACACACACACACACACACACACACACACACACACACACACAGTTACTCAACAAGTGTGAGTGTTTCAGCGTCCTCCCTCCCTGACTGACCGGCTGCCATGGTTTTGGTGTGTTGTGCCTTGCAGGCCAGTTGGCGGCGGGGACGTGTGAGATCGTGACGCTGGACAGGGACAGCAGCCAGCCGCGGCGGACCGTCGCCAGACAGACCGCCCGCTGTGCCTGTAAGAAGGGCCAAATCGCCGGGACCACGAGAGCCAGGCCCGCCTGCGTAGACGGTAAGATTGCTGAACGGTGTAGGTGGTGGGTGGGGGGTGTGGGCATTGGCTGTTTTCTTTTGGATTACATATCGTTGCTGTCGGGCTTCTTCTCTTCTGGGGGTCTCTGGAACAGAACATTTTCGGATGGGGAGGTGGGCGGTCCGCCGCAGCCAAATATATATAAATATATCAACTTGGAGATTCTTGGCACAAAAAAAGCAATAGAAACAATATTGTGAGCTATGAGGCCAGAGGCGAGTTGAGGAAAACTCCACTCCGGGGGCCCGATTTGTATGGTACTATGCTATAGGGGCCGAGTGTAATATTGCAATTATACAACAGTTACCCTTAAAACTAAGAGAATCGCTGAAAAATAATAATTTTTCAATGACAGATATAGTCACTACGACCACAAATGTCCCAAGAAACTAGCTAGCCTAGCCACCGAGTCTGCTGCGCTCTGAGAGAAAACATCACATTGCTTCCTCAAAACGACCTGTTGTATAATTAACAATACAGTTATTACAATTAGATACACAATGGGTAACTAGGATTTAAACTGTTCAAAAGGTGGCATTGAATCAAATTTTAAAGTTTGTTGAAGTCCATCCCAGGAGTCGGGGGAATTGAAAGAAAAGGACCATTTCCACACGTGATGAACAGATATGTGTGTATGTGTGTGCGTGCGTGCGTGCATTACATTTTCTTTACCTCCCTGAAATGCATTTCTCCAGGGTGGGATGTCTGTATGACTGACGTTTGATTACCTACACTACAGTAACTGTTGCTGTGCTCGAGTGTCGTGTCATCGGCATTGACACAAATGGCCTAGTTGAAATAACAGTAAAAATGGACATTCTCGTGCTTCTGGCAAGGCTTCAGGTCGTAAATGACCGGGTTGTTTGTCAGATCAACCACAGGGGAAGGACAGTTCTCTACTCAGTCCTTTCTCTCTCTCCTCCACCACCCACTGAGAGGCCACATACACCAGTCGCGTGCACAGATTGACACTAGGGGGGGCTAGAGCACCTGCCCTTTTCCCTCTGGACAGCAATGTGCCCTTTTGAAAAAAAGGTATGTGGACCATGGTGACATCGATCAATTCTTGATAAAAAGCTTCTAATATATTATTTAGGCGGCCCAAAAATCTATAAATTACACTCACACTATTAAGGCAACCGGCCGGTTCCATGCACGCGCTGCACAAGGTGCCCTTTTTTCACTTGAGCAGCTGCCCCTCTAAATGTCTTTGCACGCCACTGACTTACACACCAACATCACCACTGCCAAACCCTCCAAGTCTCAGCCTCATGAGTCACTCCTTCCTTCTGAAGCTCTGCCACCCAAATGGGAATCAATATACGGCTTCCCAACAAGTTGCCCAGATTACTCCACTGCATCTCAGAGGCAAATATTGTTCTCTTTACTCCACAACTTATATATTATGCATGCTTTATTGTGTTGCCAGTACTGCAGCTGTATTTAAACAGCAGGTGCAATATTTAGACTGTTTGCTTTCACTTTTGTCATATCGAACGGTGCCTCCAATATTCAGATTTAGAGTTTTTGAGTTTGTTATTGCGTCCTAGCTCTAGGCTAGCTGTTTTAGTGAGTTCCACAATTTTGTTTCTATGGACCGTTTATGTCTGTCTGTCTGTCTGATCATTTTGTCAGAGGAAGTGTAACCTTTTCAGTTGGATATTTAATCAACAACACGGCTAGTTCTGTCCTGCTTGCTCCCTCTCCCAGTACTTTGGTACTGTTTATTGCACTATAACAGACACAAGGCTGTTGGTTTCATTCCAGTGCTGTCATCCTCCAGTCATTCTCTGTCACACAACTAAAGCCAGAGAGATGAAATTGGTCGCTGTCCCCCAACAAACTATGACTATAAGGTGACGAGGGAAATTAGCAAAGAACTCGCTTTGAACTTTGCATGCTGCTTTTTCTTTCTTTTTAATTTTTTTCCCTGTGCTTGTTGGAACCAGAACTCGAGGGATCCGTGTCAAGGAGGTTGTGTGTGTGTGTGTAGGGGGGTGTTAATTCAACTCTCTCAAGAGTATAAACGTAGAGTATTTATTCTTGACTATATTCTTTGACTATATCAGCACGAGTGTCTGTCCAGCACGACCCACTGACCTGCAGCACGCACGCACGCACGCACGCACGCGCACACGCACACACACACACACACACACACACACACACACACACACACACACACACACACACACACACACACACACACACACACACACACGTGGGTGTCCCTGGCACGAGTTTGCAGCTAAATACATTTCAAGTTTGAGAAGCACTAAGACAGCTCAGAGGCACAGTATCTGGGTGGCAGGCTGCCGCTGTTAGCTCGTCACCACTGGTACAGTATAGTTTCGAGGTATTTGTAATTTACTCGCATACCTGTACAGTACGTCCCTTTGTTCAATACTTCATAGTCTATAGCCTACTTCTACTTCTAACCCACTACATCTCAGAGGCAAATTATGTTTTGTTTGACTTTTGACTTCACTACAATGATTTGACATAATAGTTACGAGTTATGATACAGTATCATGTTATTTTGGCGTTTTGGCGCAATTTATGCCATTTCCACGGGTCGCACTTTAACAAACTCCTCCTAGCACTAGCGCGTCGGAGCGGTCTGGCTGACCGATTTTGAAATTTTGAAGTGGATTTTCTTTGCCCATGAAGTCCTGAGAAAGTTCCCCTTGCATGACTTTTTCTAAATGTTCGATTCAAACCATCTGTTTTTTTTTCATCTGAAACGTTTTGGAAATATGATTTTAGACATAATTCTACTACTAAGTCTGCTCTTTTTCGGTCCGTGGGACCACTCTTAGACTCCTCACCCTTTCTCCCCCGCAAGCAGTGAAGTTCACACCTCCCTCCCGGCTGGAGACGGGCATTGTTCAAGCTAATGTGTCATTTGCATTCCAACTACTTCCACATGTATAGGCAAACTTACATTACGAATGTACTCACAGCATAGACTAAATGTTGTTTAATAATAAAGTTTATAGCATGGTCTGTTTGACCCGACCGACATTTCCTTTCCTTGGAGCGAGAATGCTTGCCGATGCGCGATTCCAAATAAAAATGACAGTGTTTGAAATCAGTCCAACCCGATAGACGTCCCGAACCTCTAAATGTTTTGTCAGTGAAAAGATAACAGTTCTGTCCGTCCTTCTTTGTCTGTAAACTTTTCTGCACGCTACCAGTGGAACTGTGGAACTGATTTTCATGCATCACGTCTCTCTTTTTTTTTCTCTCTCCCTCTCTGGAGAGAATATGTTCATGGATCCAAGTAACTGCCGGTGAGGTATGCGGAAGTGCATTTTAGATAACGCTGTAGCACTATTTGTGGCGGCGATGCGTCACATGACTTGTTCTATCCTATGGTGTATATATAAACCGTGCTGCTATAAAAATGCTGCTACGGACCTCTCTGCTGGCACAATCAATCAAATATATATAAATTACATCGATCATAGGCAGCGGGTCTGTAAGGCTAGGCAAGGCTTCGCCTTCACAAAAAAACTTTCGGGAGAAATAAACAGACATTGTTTGTGACACGCTAAACGAACAGTGTAAAAATGACATCAATGACATGAATCATTCCAACGCGATAGACCTCCCTCCCTATAATGTTTCCCCTCTATATAAAAATGACAATATATAACGCTAATGCCGTATTTCTCTGTGTGTGCCTGGCTCTGGCTGTTAGAATAACGTGTGTTAGCCTATTTTATTGTCTCAATACAAAGTCGGACAGTGTTTGCTACGCAAGGGTAATTAATTATAGCGACGATGTGAGCGCTATATTGAATATATAGCGCTCACATCGTCACTATAATTATAGTTTGGTAAACTGAAATGAAAAAGGAAAAATAACTTGAGTTGTCCTGTCAGTTGAAACTGCTGCCTTGAATTAGTTGGAATGTAACATTTAGAAGACAATGGCAAGCCGTCAACGGGTGCAGGACAGAGAGGTGTGAAGAACATTAGACGAGTGGGGGAGATAATGGCCAATCAAATCACATGAAAAACACGGTCAGCCCGACCGTTAGCCGTCTTACTAGTAGAGATTTTAAATCAGGCATGCTAGTGCTAGCAGGAAGGTTCGGTCCACGTCAAATTCGCTCAGCGTACACAAAAGACCTTAACGATGACAAGTTATCTGCTCCCTGGCCAGTCCTGATTGGTTAATATTTGCCTGCAACTTGCACGCGCGAGGGCCCGGTCATCGCTGCTTGCAGCTTTAATGATTATTATTATTATCCATACATTAATTAGCCTAGTAAGCCATATTTGATACTTCAGCTGTTCAAAGAGAGATTGCTGACAGTGGTATTTACCACAATCTGAAAGGTTTTTAACAAAACAATCTTCTGCATATAGTGAGTGCATTTACTTTTGGTATATAGACTAATTTCGAGGCCATTTACTCTATAGTAAAGTCTTGAAAAGTCTCGGTATTTCTGCATAGTGGTATTGCTGGTAAAATAATAATACAAATACAAATAAGAGTAGTTCCTTCCCCAAGATAGTGAGAACAAATGAAAGTCTGGAACGAGTTGCTCTGTATTATTTTGTTCTTGGGTACCCTTAGATTTGTTTCCGGAACCTTACTTTACTTCTCCAGAGCTCCAATTCTCCAAATTGTATCAAAGTGTGTTCTCAGTGTGTTCTCACGCACGCACGCACACACACACAGCTTCTTTTTTTTGTCTGCTTTTTTTCAGCACGACACGACAAAATATAATACAAAGACGACAGCCCTGTATGTTTTCCCTGTAGGGTGGAAGCAAACTGCCACGTAGTGCAGCACATTAGCATGAAAATAATACAAACGCATGCCATCGCAGCCTTTCATTCTGTGCCAGTTACAACACAGCATGCAGTCATATCCCATTAACCTTGCCTTGTTGTGTTTCTCCACAGTCAAATGCAGTGTTACCATGGCATGGATTTACTAAGAGGGTACAACATGTAAATCAAATAGAGCCTTTTTATACATTGACAGATAACTTAAAGTGACCGTAACATTTTTGGCACTACTTTCTCCCAATTTAATTGTGTGAAGACAAAAATGTTGTCAATACAATAGTCTCACTGTGTCTACTTTTGGAGCTGTCAGAAGAAGGAGGTTACAACTACCAAAGCACCGCCCATTCACCTCGGAAAATGACGAGTCAAAATGGCGTGTCATCACGGGAATCTTTTGTTGCCCCCCCCAATTGGAATACATTGAAAAGTGGCTGTGGGAATTACCATATTAAACACTCTACTAAGGGAGTAAATACCTAACTTTGTTAACGACCATGACCGGCAATATTTGGGCTATCACACGTTGTGTTTTATAATTGAGCATAATTGAGCAGACCGTTTTTGCAATATTCATAGTGAAACAGAGCCAGCGTCGGTGGCTAGTTGCGAGGGGCGTGTCTTAACTCTTCTCCAGGCTGGTTACAGCGGGCTACTGAAGCAACTATCCCAAAATGAGTGCTTCTCTGTGGGTAGTATTGCAGGTTGACTTGGCATGATTATGGAGGGTACATAACATAAGATTGATTAATACGGGACATGAAGTGTATTTGTGAGGGAAAGTTGATGATAATTAGAAGAAAGACTTTAATAACATAAAACATTTAAACCATGCACTTCGTCAATCGTCAGAGGTTTTCGAGACAAATGAAAGTTATGATTGTGAGTAATTTCGAGTGTGCATAAATCAGTAGGCTATTGATTAATAAAATAATATTAGGGTTTCCGCTGGGCGTATTGGGCCGGCCACCTTGGCCGACAGGATTGTATTTTACCTGACAAAGACATAATTGACATAATTGACTCCACTATATCTCTAGGAAAGGAAAAAATACAAGTGCATATGAATATAATTTACCAACCTATTTCAAGAAATTAAATAATGCAAATGATTCAAATAATAGTGAAAATATCTGGTCTATAAGCTCACAGTGCATTGTGATTTTCACTTTCTCTTTACAAGTCTGGAAAATATTGGTTTTGGAAAACATCTACATTTCAAGACAGCAATGCATGGATATAAAATAAATGTAATGTACATAATAATTACATAGTAATTTTGAATTATTCAATAATACATTTTAAGTAAATCGGAATAGGCCATATCGGCCATAAAAAATGCCATATCGGAACGGTCTCAAAATAATACAGATTATTTAATCGATTTTCACCAGCAAAAATATTTTTAAACGAGTTCACTAAAAATCTAAAGTGTCTAGCAACTCTAGTCTAGAGCAAAAGCCAAATCAAATATGATGTAATATTTGTAAATGTAAAACTAAACTTTAAATTTTTCTACATTTAATGTGCGTGCTCATCTCATTTAGTAGACATTCAGTTGTGAAAACAGACACTTGGAAAAGAGTATAGGCTATGTATTGATTGATTTAATGATTTAATTTATTAGCAGGCTTTGGGCCAAGCCCCTATATGGCCTTGGCTTGTTTCCATTGTGGTCCTCTGTGTAATCTCGGAATCGGTCAGAATCGGTATCGGCAGATATGACCCTGCAAATAATCGGATATCGGTCATAATTTCATAATCGTGCACCCCTAATTTTAAGTACTTAACTCATGCACAAATTTGACAGAGCGAATTCCACTTGCATGTAAGCAATATTTGACCAGGATCTATGCTTTAATCTGCAATCCATCACTGCAATCAGCCGTATGTGTTCAGTATGCAGTAGTAGCTTGTATGCATGTTTTCCCAGATGGCAGTTAGTAGCAGTAGTGGCAGAAAACAGTGTACGGGTCATACTCCGGGTGCATGGATACACCAGTCATCATGCTATATATATATGCATACTCTCACACTAAATATTGAATACCTCGGATGATAGCCTATAGCGTGATGCCGTGATGCCAGCCAGGCTGTCATCGTTGTTGTTGCTTGTAAATAAAAAAAGGTTACTATAAAAAAAAAAGGGGGGGGAATCCAATGGACCCAATGTACAGTAGTTATTTAGACACATGTTCCTGAAAAAAATAAAGCCCTAAAAAAATAACAAAACAAATAAACAAAAACAACCAAAAGGTTAGAGTACATTTATCTGGTTGAATATTTATTAAACCCTCTGACGGTCGTAACCACTTTCAACCTGGTGTCCATATTTTGGGGATATCATCTCTTTAATTTTTCAAAAACAGCTCACATGCAGGACTTTGTGGGCTTCTGGAATGGCTATTGTGTGGCTGTGTCATACAACGACATATTCATTTATGGGCAAAGAGAAACATGAATGGAGATACGAGGTTTCTGGCTGACCTATCCCCCTACCCTCTCTCTGTTAATAGAACTGCATTACCGACGTAGCCCTTCTGCCCAGAACCGGTTGTACCTCCGCCGTCATAAATCTGGAAGGTGTTGCAATGATGAAGTGGGCCCAGGTGTTCGCAGGTTCCGAGTTGTTGATAACGTCATGTGTTATTGATGCCCTATTATTGTGCGTCTTCGCTCTGTGTGTGTGTGTGTGTGTGTGTGTGTGTGTGTGTGTGTGTGTGTGTGTGTGTGTGTGTGTGTGTGTGTGTGTGTGTGTGTGTGTGTGTGTGTGTGTGTGTGTGTGTGTGCGCGCGTCTTTTTTTTCTCCTTTTATTTTGTAATTAATCTGGGTCGAAGAGGAAAGAGGCCACTGGAAGTTGCTTTTATGTTTTCAGAAGTGCTTGATAAGCACATGAGAATGCCGTGAAAAGCTCTTACATTCAACATATTCCACTAATTGCTTTCAGCCACGTTATTCTTCGATCCATTTTTTTTCTTTGCCGTGGGTAGGTGGATGGGTGGGGGTGGGGTGTTCTCAGTTACAGGGGGCTCGAGTCGCCCTAATAAACAGTGTTCCCTTAATCTGCGCCACCTAAGCTATTGGTTCCAGGTCCGAGGATCCCCAGGGGTGAGTCCTTGGGGGCGAGGGGGTTCCATGTTCAAAAGGCATGTGAAGTGATTTTGCTTTTGTACAAATGTGGCATTTCGTTTTGGTGTTAAAAAAAACCCTCACACCCGTGTGAAGTGAGGGGCGCTCGTATCATCATACATCATCATACATCGCATTCCGTGCTCAACCAATCAAATCATCACAAATATAATTCCGGGCCAATCGCGTCTTCACTTTTCTGTCCTCACTTTTGGCTTCTATTCTTGTGTTTACACAGACCAAAAGCTGGACATGCCCCTCAAAAAAAAGGGGAAAAAAAGAAAGGAAGTAAACAACACATACAAACAAAAAGAACTAGGGGTGTTCAGTGTTCAGTGTATGTGTGAGTCAGTAAGAGCAAGCTTACTTAAGAGCAAGGGCGGTATTGCAGTCGCTGTTCCGCACTGTTGTGACGAAAAGAGAGCCAGTCTCCCTAGGGAGGTCCTCGGGGCAGACCAAGGCGCAGATTTCTTTTTTCCCGCGACCCGACTACAGTTGAAGATGGATGGATGAGTAAGAGCAAGTTGTCTCTCTCTCTCATCAGCATTAAATCAACGTATTGGCTCCTCTGCCCGTATAGCGTTTATAGGTGGTGGTGTTTTGATTGTTTTTGACTGCATTGTGGCGAGATGGTTGATGTTGAGGTGCAGCTGTTTACAGCCAGCTTAGAGCCAGAGAGAATCTTTTTATTTACTGTTTTGCTGCCTGTCACCTCCACATTTAGCTTGCTCCCAAATATCAGTGATGTCATGTGGCAGCCAAGTCTATGTTTTATTTTGTTTGCTTTAAGCATGCCCCCCGTATAACGTACAAAAGCAAACAAGGGCGCGTCACTTCACTTGATGTTTGAGAGGCGCTCTGCCCTCCAATGTCTGGCTTTTGAAATTACGTCGTAAGGCAACCAAGTCTATGGACTCTTAATGTTTCTTCACTTCACACGAGTGTGATTTTTTTATTTTTTGTTTCATCCTTACACTGTACCTGCACATTAAGTAAAGGCTTCCCAGCCATCCCCCTCCAAAATGTAATGTAGTAGTGTTCAAAATGTGTTATTCTGTTTTTTGTTTTTTTTGTTTTGTTTTGACTCTTTCATAAAGAGAACGGCACTTTCCCATTTGTACGGTATAGGGCAGCTACTCTTCCAATGCTCTAGCAGCTATACCTGCTTTCACGCGCACGCACGCACGCTCTTGTAATAGTCAGGCCTAAACGACACTCTCGTCATCTTTCCCCGACAATGCTCTCTTGTCCTCGATCCCCCGGGACTTCATCTCCGTGTCTGGGGACATGTCCTCCAGGTGATGGGCACCCCACACGGGAGCGGTCAGGCGGGCCCAGCGCTGCTTGAGCGTGCCCTCGGCGTGGCAGAGCTTCCAGAGCAGGACGGCGGGCATGCACACCATCGAGGACAGAGACAGGCACCATCCGATCACCTCGGCCCACCACGGATACACGTACGTATTGTTGTAGGTCATCGGTGTGTAGGTTACCAGGTAGAAGATGAGGACGCCTGCGCAGATGCCGGGGCTGAGGAAGGACCAGCAGCATTTGATCCCCGGCGCCAGCCGTGGCTTGTAGCCGATCATGTGAGCGACGTCGTCCATGAAGCGGTCGGCGCCGTAGACCCAGGCCACCACGATGCATTGCCACGACGCCTGCCAGAGCAGCGTGATTCCCGTGACGGCGTAGTAATCATACAGCTGGAACACATACAGACCCCCCTCCGTGATCATGGAGAGGCCAATGACAAAGCACAGCAATGAGTACAGTCCCGCGAGGACCTCCCGCCGGTAGCGATGGTTGAACCGCTTGGGAAGCAGATCCAGCGTCGCCGCGATGAACCCTTCCACGGCCGCAAACTGGCTGCCCACGCCCAGCAGCAGCAGCATGAAGAAGAACAGCGCGGACCAGATGGCCGCTCCGGGCATCATGCTCACAGCTTTGGGGTACGCTATGAACGCCAGCCCCGGGCCCGACTCGGCCACCTCGGAGATGCTCACTCCCTGCTCGTTGGCCATGAATCCCAGTATGGCGAAAACGACGAACCCGGCCAAGAAGCTGGTCCCGCTGTTTATCAGGGAGAGAATGTAGGCGTCTCTGTGGCAGTCGTAGTGGAAGCGGTTGTAGCCTCCCAAAACACTCAGGGCTCCCATTCCGATGGAGTAGGAGAAGAAGATCTGAGTCGCGGCGTCGATCCACATCCCCGCATCGCCCAGTTTGGACCAGTCCGGGTTCAGGTAGTACACGATGCCTTCGTAAGCTCCGGGGAGCGTGAGTCCTCTGCCCAGCAGGATGGCGAGAATCACGTAGGGGAACATCGCCGTGAAGTACGCAACCTTGCCGACGGACTTGACTCCTTTCCACACACAGAAATACACGATGACCCACGCGACCAGCAGACACAGCGTCAGCTCCCAGCTAAGCATGCCGGGCTGCTCCAAGCCGTCCGAGATGCTCAGCACCTTCCTCTCCCAATACTCGGTGACGGGCGATTGCGCGTGGCGAGCGAGGTCCTCGCACGTCGCGTTGATGTTCCCCAGAGTTCCGTTCAACAGGCACTTTGCCCTGCTGGAGTCCAACACGCACATCTCCGTGTTCCACGCATTGCCGCAGGTGCTCCAGGGCAGGGCGGACCCAGTGAAGGCGGAGGACAGGGACGCCATCAGGTAGTAAAAGGACCACGCTATGATGATGATGTAGTAGGTGTTGAAGAGCAACGTCAGCACCATGGAGGCGTACCCCAGGCCGTTGAACAGAGGGGCGATGTCCCACACCTTGACGCCCCCCGCCTTCATGAACTGACCCACGGCGATCTCCAGGAAGAAGATGGGAATGCCCGCCAGGAACACGAGCAGCAGGTAGGGGATCAGGAACACCCCTCCGCCGTTCTTGTAGCACAGGTAGGGGAAGCGCCACACGTTGCCCAGGCCCACGGCGAAGCCCATGCATGACATGACGAAGTCCAGCTGGTGGGACCAGGTCTGTCTCGCCGGGATGTCATCGCCCCGCACCAGTGATGTCTTCTTCGTCGCCAGAACCTCCTCCAAGCCATCTTTCTCCTTCTTCGTCACCATAATCTCCTCCAAGCCATCTTTGTCCGGTACCGCCATTCTTTGTCACCTCTTACTGTAGAGATACTGTAAGAAGTGACTATAGCAGGTTGCACACAACCCCTCTTCGGTCTCTATCTTCTATATTCAGCCTTATGGTCCCTGTTAAGTGTAAGCTTCGGGTTGTCTCTCCTTAAACTAACAAAGTCCGGGCTACTGGCTATCAGTCGATTGATGTGAGTCAGTCAACGAAATAATCAGTTTCACTGCAGAAGACGACGCGCAGCCTTAAATTGCGGCGTCAAGATACGACATCACTGGGAACTGTGATGTCACACTGCTTTAGCCATCTATGGTGCCAGTATTATGACGTCTGCGTCAGCTCCATTTTTGGCAACAAACCGTAGAGGCACAAATGAGATGCACAGACATAGATTTGTAAGATGTGTAACCCAATGCTGTATATTATAACCAGTGTTCATTTTCACAGAAATTTTCGATTTAGTTTTAGTCACAGTCTTTTGAATAAAATTCCAATTAGTTTTAGTCACATTTTTGTCATCTGAAATGTTTTCGTTTTAGTCTAGTTTTAGTTGACTAAATGACATAAGAGTTTGGTCAACTACATCTGCAGTTGATTGAATCGACTATAAAATGTATTTTGGTGGGTCGCCATGGCTCACATCACATTGCAGCACGACAAATTGTGAACTTGTAGATCGGCTATTTTCGGATCATGACACCCAAGCACAACCAAAACATAAAATGACTTGTCTTAGTTCTACTGGATCTCTTCTCCACTAGTCACTCCATAACATTTTAGTCCAGTCTTAATTCATTGACAAAATTGTCAGTGTATTAGTCACAGTTTTATTCAGCGTAGCATAGTTTTTATTCAGTTTCTATTTACTTTTCGCCGGTGAAAAAAGGTATATCTGACCAATCTGGCGACAAGGATGGCTTATATTTCTGATCGAGAAATGCAATGAAGTGCTGTTTAACTTTTGCAATGTTTTAAGCTGGTTTAGGGTAAGATTACTGCAGCCGTGCAGCGAAAAAATTAAATAATAATAATAATGTTGAGCTATGTGCAATGCAATCGGACCAAATTGTCACGGCCGGTCCATCCAGGTTTGATTTTCTGATTTGAAAATGTATTTGGAACGTTTCAGAATTGGATTTAATTTCACATATCCATTTCAGGTCCTTTTTATTTTTCTACCCGTAAGTTGCTCTAGTTGTGAGCTCGTCTTTCCTGCTATCCTCAGCCCGGCACCACAAAGTGTGAGTGGAGCTTTGTTCAGCGGTAACACCGGATGTAAATGTGAGGTGTCTCTGTGATTATTCTTTATCTCCCTCATTAAAGGCCGTGGGGGAACAGCTGTGTGTATACACCGGCCGGCGAAAGCAAAAGCAAAGCACTCTATTGTGACCGAAATGATAAAATGCATAATTAGGTAGTCAATGTTGTGTTCCCGTCTCTCTCTCTCTCTCTCTCTCTCTCTCTCTCTTTAAATTTACCTTCATTGGCTGGCTTAGCAGTTTAATCTGTACACCGCTTTCATTTCATCGCTGTCGGGCAGAAACCTTGTAGGTATCTCCATTATTTCAACTTAAAAAAACAAGAAAAATCGGTAAATTAAATGCCCTACTTTCGCCGTACAAGTGTGTCCCGCAAAAGTACTGAAAATAAAGGTTATACTATTTTGCAATGTTCTGTTTGAAAGTTAATGGACGTACATGATTTTCACCCACAACAACTTAATAATGAATGTGTCTGCTTGCTTCAGTCGTGTTAAGTACCGCCCGATCTCTAGTTGTCATGCATAAGTGTGTGTGTGTGTGTGCGTGTGCGTGTGTGTGGGTGTGTGTGTGTGTGTGTGTGTGTGTGTGTGTGTGTGTGTGTGTGTGTGTGTGTGCATGCATACACGTGTGCTATTATGTGCGAGACACTTTCTATGAAGCCTGTGTCCACAATGTATAAACCCACTTTTCCATAGGCCCTATACCCGGCCTAAAGATTTAAATCAAATTCAAGCGTGCAACAGTGTTGATTTAATCGACTAATACTATGACAAAAATATTCGTTGACTACCTTTTTTCACTGATGAAAACTAAATGGAAACTAAATGAAAACTAAGCTACAGTATGATGACTAACTGAGACTAAATATTTTGACAATTTCGTCAACAAATAAAAAGTAGACAAAAAATGCTAGGAAGGGACTAGTTGACGAGAGGGACTCTAGCAGTGATTCTCAACCCGTTTAATTTCAAGGACCCCCAGTTTCACATGCATTAGTCTACAGACATGACATTTCTATCTCGGGGACACCAATTTATATTGTAAAATCAATGTTAATCTAACTCCGAGAGTGTAGGCCTACAAAATAATGGAACCAAATTGACCTGTACTGTACATGGTCCATTTGGTTCCATTTGTACACTCTCAGAGTTACAGACCCATTTGGTTCCAAACTATCATCTAGCTGGGGACCCCCTGGAACTCCCTCAAGGACCCCTGGGGGTCCCTGGACCCCACTTTGGGAACCACTGTTCTAAGTGACCTTTAAACAATGCTGAATCCTGGAACTGGTGGCAAACAAACGGACACAGCACAGCTAGGAGGGGGAAGAGGCCCACCACCTACGGTAGACGGTACGACGGGAGCAAGGTTATTACAGTAATTAACCTAAAACATGATCATCAGGTATTATTATAATATAAGAGGAAGAACGTTTTCCAAAAAGTGTACAGTATTTGTTAAAATCATGCTTTTATGTGGACACACCCACCAGTTCATTAAGTATGCCTGGTTTGCCTGGTGGGTGGTGAACTGGTGACCCACCTGAACTGAAGCCGCACCCACAGCTGTAGCTGTATGATAAAGGGGGAGGGGTTAGGGGAGGGGCTGATAGTGTGATGTCACTATATTACTGTTTATTTCATTGGCCCGTTCAGCCTCCAGGAAGAAACCCTAAATACAAAGTTAATACACCATTGCACATAAAAATGACTCCAGGGTGTCTAATGAAGTACTGTCACCTCATAGACACATGAACTGGAACTGGAAAAATACAAAAATTGTGGCACTCCATCTTTAACTGAACTAAATAATAAAAACTATATTAACCAGTAAGACGCCTGCAGGGCGAGAAGCGACCGCGCCCTTTAGGGCGAGAAGCGACCTCGCACGCATCTGCCAGGGTGACAGCAGACTGCTGGGCGAGCGCTGGCGCTTTGGCATGTGGGGGGGGGGGGGGTCAGGTCAACATATGGAATTAATTCTATACTGGCCAGTGTTGTTTTCGTCGACTGAAACTACGTATGACCAAAAATGTTCGTCTACTACCTTTTTTCACTGACGAAAACTAAATGGAAACTAAATGAATACTAAGCTATGGTGACTAAAACTATATGACTAAATATACTGTCGATTTTATCAACAAATAAAAACTAGACTAAAATGTTAGGGAGGGGCTAGTGGACAAGAGATCCAGTATTCATTTTACACTTGGTTGCATGCTGAAAATATCAGATCTACAAGCTCCACACGTGGGCTTGTAGATCGGCTATTTTCAGCAAGTGAAAAAAAACACAATTACGACGGCATCAAGGCCCACCAAAATACATTTTGTTCGACTAAATCAACTGTAGATGTAGTCGACTAAAACTAGACTAGAAACTATTCAAAAGACTATGACTAAAACTAAAATCAAAAGGTGCTGCCAGAAACGACACTGACTGGCCATATACGGTATCCATCGGGACTGAAGTCACATATGGGTCTATAGCCTACATGTACAATGTGTGAAGACAATACATCGTTATCCTCGCCCTTCCCGACCCCGGGATCCTCTTATAGTCCTAATCCCCTCGTTGAAGGAACAAAAAAGAAAGTGAACGGATTCAAATGAAGAAAAGTAATAATACGTATAACCTTCGTCACTTTGCTGCTCTGCATCCTCCTCCGCTGTCGCGCTGCAGGGAGGAAGGGGAAGTGGCTACCATTTATTTTTTACAAGAGCGGTTATGGGAACACCACATGGCCAAAATAATATTAGTGCCGTGGCTGACAGGCATGTGAAGGCAAGATGAATGTGGGATAAAAATAAAAGGCAAATGAATACAAATGCCGTCTCCTTCACCTAGAGGGGAGAATAAATCATATGGAGACTAATGTGGTGAGTCTCTCTCTCTCTCTCTTCCCCCCCTCCCCCTCATCTCATTCCATGTGATTGAGTTACCTCCGGAGTGTGTCAGTGTGTTCATATCAGCGTGGCGCGTCGGGGTGGGGGTGTGTGGTGGTGTCGGGGGGGTTCAGCATCACTTATACTCTGCGTGTGACGAGTCACCTGCGCGATGCGGAGAAATGAAGTCGGGCGAAAAATGAAGTTGGGCCGAGTAATCTGACAATATGAACGGATGCCGCCCACCGACCCGCCCTGTCATGCGCGCACGTGCGTGTACGTGCGTGCGTGTGAGGTGAACGTCTTAGTGCCATGAGCAGCCTGTTTGGACCTGCCATGCGGATGATTTTTCTTCTTCTTCTCTAACCTCTTTTATGCCCTGTGTGTCCTGCTCCGTGTTTATTTTCCCTGCACCCCATGTCTAATCATACACATATCGGCAGCAGTGGCGGCTCTACAGGGGGGCATTGCGGGGCAATGCGCGCACATATTGGACTTTGTGCACCCCCAGTCCAGATTGGCCAGTAGTACCCTACCCTACCAAGATTTTGTTTTACAAATATGAACATTATGTTCTTCATGATTATTATGAATATTTTCTAATTAATGTAAAAGTTAATAGAAATACAGGGTAATACGCAGAAGACATCCTCAACATTTGTGTTTGTTGTTGGTGGCGTTCAACGCATCACTGTGCTTATAGTATATGCGAGTAACATATAGGGTTGTTGGAAAAATAAAGTACCACCTTTGGAAAATGTATGTACCCATGCTGATTTGTGCCTTGAGCCGGCACTGATCGGCAAGGCTGCCACTTATGTGGAGTGGACTATAACTATACCAATGTGTCTTTCGCACCTTGCAGCTTAACCTCATGTAGGCTACAGTTGGGTGCCACCGATATTGTCCCTTATCATTTGACCCATTTAGGCCTGACCTCAAAATTTTAAAAATATTTTCACGATTTTTCAAAAATAGCAGACCTACAAGCTCGTAGCGCGCCACCGAGTGGCGCGCTACGAGCTTGTAGATCTGCTATTTTTCAATAGCTAAATTATAACATAATGTTTAAAACACCAAAAGGGGTTCCCGTCAAAAATGGGTTAACTGTCCTTTTGCGCAGATCACGCAAACCTCAGCAAAAAGAAAAGGACAATATCGATGGCCTCCAACTGTACATATGCTGTATCTGCCGATCTTCTGCTACAGTATGTGTAGGCGTAATGCAGATATCTTGACTTACTTTATGCTGTCTTTGACATGCTTTGCTCTACCTCCATTTTCTGTCTGTCAGGGTGGAAGACCTGCATGTGACTTTTCCAGGAAATGGAAGAAAATAACCTTTTTTGTCCACTTTCTGGGAAGAAAATAACCTTTTTTGTCCTCTTTCTGGGAAGAAAATAACCTTTTTTGTCCACTTTCTGAGAAGTTAACAGGTTCTCAGAACACACATTTTTCCCCGTCCGCTATAGCGACGATATGGTCACATCTAGCTTGATGGGGGGTGGGGTTGGGATTGCATCAAGCCAAGTGCTGTGTGTGTGTGTGTGTGTGTGTGTGTGTGTGTGTGTGTGTGTGTGTGTGTGTGTGTGTGTGTGTGTGTGTGTCCACGGCCGGAGGCAAGTGAGCGCCACTTGGCCGGGCACACGCAAATCTCTCCCGATTCTAGAGCCATGCCAGTGGGGTTGACGTCCCCGGGGGAGGTGACTCTCGGCCTGAGCACTTAACCTGGATGTGGTGCTTCAAGGGCCTCAGCTGTCGAAATGGGTCGCGGACTCGCGTCCCTCCAACCGAGCTGTTAAGTCACGCCAAGTGCACGTCGTCTGGCCATGCCTTCTCTGGGGTTTTGCAGCTGTTGGGTGTCTATGGTCAAGGCAGTGATGTTGAGTGTTGTACAGTGGTATTTTTTGAGTGGTGCTAGCCACTCCTATAGAGAGCTATGTGTGTCCCTGACTGGCTGTGTCTGTATGTCTGTCTGTCTGTCTGTCTGGCCGAGTATGGAAATAGCGTTGACCACACACACAGGCCAGGGAGGAGGACCAGTACAGTACAGTACAGTACAGTACAGTACAGTACAGTACTCAGTTCAGGTGGGTCTGATTTTATGTTTTTTTATGAAGGTATAGCATGCTGATTCCCCACCATGCAAAGCGTTAAGCCTTTCGGCTGTTTTGCAGATGCTCTTCCTCGACTCGGGATGACTCAACAAAGTCAGAAGGGAGTTCGGTCTCCCTCTATAAGATGGAATGGTTATTTATACACAAATGTTGGCTTTATGGGAGGACATGAAACTGCCTTATGGTGTTACAATAGCCTCTATAACAACTAGGCCATCCACCCCACCCCTCACCCCCACAGTACCGCCACGGTGTTAAAATACGGATGAATTGTGAAAGCAGGCCATGCAGGGAAAACAATCCACTTTGGACTCCGGCTTTGAGCGAGCTTGCTGGCCAGATACGAGCTATAGGACGCAGGGGCTGCCAAAGAAAGCTTTCTTCCTGAAAGAAAAGACGACCGCTTATAGTTCATTATTTGCGGGGTAACTATCGCAATGTTACTGTAATGTCTGTAAACAAAATGTGTAGAGCGATATTTCCGGTTAGAATGTGTACAGATATTTACACATGTGTCCTTATAGCAATGTCCAGTTTGGCAACCTGTTGTATATTTAGAACAAAATAGTTCTTAGGTGATGGCGATGTCATGACAGCGGTTTTATATGCGTTGGTCTTGCTCTATCAGTTTTCTGTGTGCTTCGCACAGTGGGCATGGGTTTTATAGTGAAAGTTAAAATGCTTAAGTGTGTGTGTGTGTGCGCGTGTGCGTGCTGTGTGTATATGTGTATATATATATATATATATATATATATATATATATATAGTTGTGACTAAATGATATAGCTAAATTGGATCAAATGGAACACGGATTATTCTCCCCCCGTTCGTGTACCACACCATTGCAACACAATGAACGTACCACACAGAGACTCACACATAACAGACTCACAGAGCCCCATGTAATTAGAAAACAGATCAATATCCGTCCTTTCAAATCCTCTCCAAAATGCTCCCATACCTTTTCATGTCAAGGATCCCCAAAATGATACTCATTATCCTGCGGATCCCCCTTTTGAAGACATATGCCTTCATAAGAGACCACTCTCCTAAGAGAAGAGTGGTTCACGGCTCTAGCAGTGATTTTCAACTATTTTCATTTCAAGGGCCCACAGCATTTATGTCTCTGGGACCCCAATGTATATTGTAAAATCAAAGTTAATTTAACTCTGAGAGTGTACGAATCGTACACTCTCAGAGTTACAGACCCATAAGGGGCCATTTGTTTCCCAACTATCATTTAGCTGGGGACCCCCTGTAACTCCCTCAAGGACCACTAGGGGTCCCCGGACCCCACTTTGGGAACCACTGTTCTAGGCCACAGCCATGCCGACACGTACGTGCAGGTGTTTAGGGGCGGACAAAGAGAGCGCCACCGAACGAGGGCTGCAGCGGGATGTGTGTGTGTGTGTGTGTGTGTGTGTGTGTGTGTGTGTGTGTGAACACCTGCAAACACGCGTGCTCGCAGTCACAGAACGGATAAGGAGACAAATTGGAGAACCTCGCACCCGTAAACGCACTAACGCACTTTGTCAAAGGACTTTTGGCTGTCGAGGAAGAATTGTCGGCGATATAGATATGGCGGCATACAGTAGGAACGGGAGTACCTGAGGACCCGCGCATGCCATTTTACACAGATGTACACACCCGCACACACACACAGCACACACACTTGCGTGCGCGTGCTTCCGTTTGGATTAGCCACTTAACAGAAACGGATCTTCAGCCAATAATTGCTTCTTCCCCAGATCGCCGTGGCAACGGATTGAACAACATGCACACAGCACAGTAAAGCCCTCCCCCCCCCCCCCCCCCCACCATGCACACGCGCGGCACATCAGAAGAACCCGCCAGTGGAGTCCAAGGGCCCTATTATGCATGTCTTAAGTACCAGGTCTTATTACTTAACTTAAGACATGGAGGCGTGATCAATGCCATTTGGCTATTCTGAGTGGCCAAACAGCATTGACCACGCCTCCGGGTCTTAAGTTAAGTCATAAGACCTGGTACTTAAGACATGCATAATAGGGCCCCAAGACTTCACTCAGTATACCTGACAGCAGATTAAAGTGGAGCATACTGGTCGTTTGTTTGTTTTGACACACGCACGCACACGCACACGCACACGCACACTACAGTTACAGTTCTCTCTCGTTCAAGTTGCCCCCCCTGCTCAGCACAAAACCCCCTGTCTCTGGTGGCTTGCTCCCAGAAGGCTTGGCGGCGGTACCTCCTCGTGTTGACTTTGTCCTCTCTCCTGAGAGGAGCCGACGAGTCTCCCACAGGAACACACCCCCCCCCCCCCCCCACACTCTTTTTGTCTGGTTAAAACGTTCCGTCTGTGGGCCTTATAGGCATGCTTTGCGTGCCGCCGGCGCTGCACCCCGCAATGCCCGCATCCCGCGCTTTCATGCTTTAATCTCTCTTTTGAAGCACACTCCGAACCGTTTCCGCGAGGAGAAGCCCCCTGATGCGTTTGTCTTCGGTTAACCATGAATGCTGAGGTCCTCGCACGCACCCATGCACGCACACACGCAGGCACACAGGTCTACATCGCAGCTAAATTAATGGCTTAAAAAAGTGGAGGTCTTTTATCTCCACTCCTGGAGTACATGTGTGCCCGCTTGCGTGCGTGCGTGCATGCCCATTTGTGTGCGTGCAAACTTTTACTTTTTCCACACAGAACGACCTTTCTCCCATCATTACATTCTCCTCGTCTGCCACGCGGCAAACGGCCATGCTGTCACCAAGCAAATGAGCTCATTAATATTAATGCTGGCAGTAATTAGTCCAGTTGATGAGGGGGCGGGACTGCACCTCCCACCCTGTTGGAGTCTAAATGACCAAGCTATATATGTGCTATGTGTGTGTGTGTGTGTGTGTGTGTGTGTGTGTGTGTGTGTGTGTGTGTGTGTGTGTGTGTGTGTGTGTACGTTCGTGCCAACGTGTCAGCTCTTGATACCGATGCCCTGGGAGCTCTTGACCACTGAGCGTCTGAGTGTGTGCACGGGATGAGAGAGAGAGAGAGAGAGAGAGAGAGAGAGAGAGAGAGAGAGAGAGATGGTGCATGCATGCTCATTCACTTTTTTTCTATTGTAATGCGAAGTTCACATGTGAGGCACTTAGTGCTCGGGCAATTATTTTGTAGTCTTGTTTATGTTAGCGAGAGAGCTAGAGCACACCGCTGCGGGAGAGGAGGGCAGGCAGGTATTCAGCTCTGTCTGCGTGTGTGTCTCTGTGTGTGTGTGTGTGTGTGTGTGTGTGTGTGTGTGTGTGTGTGTGTGTGTGTGTGTGTGTGTGTGTGTGTGTGTGTGTGTGTGTGTGTGCGTGCATGCGTGCGCATGGCTGCAAGTGGAGCTATGCATAGACTAGACATGCAAATGCATACATGCGAGAGTGCGCCTACCTCCCGTATCGATCCAAAACAACCATTCACACCTCATATCGATGCTTACAAAAGCTGCGTGTCAACAGTGTGAATTAACATGATAGGAATAGGAATGACCCTGGCTGGATGCATATCAATGTCTATAGTGTGATGTGACTATTAAGTACTGTACGTCTACAGGCATACAGTCAGATGTTCTGAACTTAAGCCGTCCAAAGAGAACATTTGGGTGACAGTGGCTGGCGATGGATTCATGAACTAAATTACAGAGGTTAGCAAGGTAAATACAAATGAATAGAACAGAGGGTATGCGCATGCATAGTGAATGGCAGATTCAGCGGCAAATCGAGTGGCAAAGTGAGTGACAAAGTGAATGTAATGTTGTTTAAAGTCATTTCATGCAATGAAATAGGACTTTTCTGTTTGGATGTATGGGCCAGAAAGTAGTTTTTGCCACTCAGTAGGCATTCCCGCATAACTTAAGTTCCTGGTATGATGATGATGTCACGCGCATACCCTCTATACAATTCATATGTATATCGAGGCTTAATAAGTAGGTGTAAAGAGATTATTTCACCTGCATGTGTGTGTGCGTGCGTGCGTGCATGCATGCAAACAAACCACAGTGCATCTCTCTCTCTCTCTCTCTCTCTCCTCAAACTTCCTCTATGGAATATCAGTACAACACGATTGGGGACTGGGGAGTGTGGATTGGGGGGGGGGGGGGGGAGAGAGAGAGAGAGAGAGAGAGAGACGAGGGGGGGGCCCGGAGAAGTGGAGATTGATCGTCAGTGCAACAAAACAATGGCAGGATCTCATCCCCGCCAAAAAAAAGAAGAGAAAAAAGAAAAGAAAACTACTTTCCTTCCAGACCAAAATGACAAATGAGTTATCGATCTAGTTGTTTACAATCTAGACGCCGTGGCAACAATGGGGGTCCCCCCCCCCCCCCCTCTGCAGCTTGTATGATGGACCTCGTAATGGGTCCCCGGGTTGCTGCCCGACACACACACACACACACACAAACACACACACACACACACACACACTTCTGTGTACAGACAGAGCGGCCACCCTTTGCTGCACATGCACGCACGCACTCACGCAAGCACATCCCCTCCCTGTACTCTTTAAATGAAGTACACTGACCCAAGCCTCATATCGCAACTCCCCCCACCCCCCCCCCCTATTTTGAAAAACCTTTGAAAATAGTTCAAATAGCCGATCTACAAGCTCACAACGTGTCGATGTAGATCGGCTAGTTTAACTATTTTAAAGGTTTCTCAAAATAGTAAAACATGTCAAATAAGTTTAGGGATAAACGGTAAGCGTGGCGCAAGATAGGGCCCTCTCTCAATCTCAATCTCTCTCTCTCTGTCTCTCTCCCTCTCTGTCTCTCTCTCTCTCTCTCTGGCTCCATGACCCCCAACGACCACAGTGGGCGATCAATGTGGATACGGAGCATCAGAGTGGCGAGGGTGCAGTCAATACGGGCCCCTCCTGCACTCAAAGTGCCTCAACACGGCCCCCGGGGTGCCATTGTTTCCCTATAACCTGTTATTATTGATCCTCACTGATCCCAGGAAATGCTGCGTTAAAAACTCCCCCCCGCAGCAATATATAGACATCCGCAATCCGCTTCACAGTGGGGAGTGATGCGGCTCAACTCTAGTTGCGCTGCGGAGCCAATGGGAAGAAGGAAATTGCCAGTACATACCAACGATGCTACGACTGGGAGAACATTCTTCTTCTTCTTCTTGTGATTTCCGGCAGACTAGATGCCTCCCGGCACATTGCTGCCTCCCACTGGTCGGGAGTATACCTCCTTTCTGTCCATTATAACTTCTATGATAGCAGTCGTGTTGCTGCCATGAAATTAAGCACCACTTTTACAGTCTTTGCCTGGTTTTCTGTTGGGTTGAGGAGATTCTTGAGCGTCACATTGCTTGTGTGGTCACTTAATTGCCACTGCTGCATACATCGACTCTCTCTCTTCGGTGTACCGGGTGCACTCCATAAGAACGTGTTCCACTGTTTGGTCTTTTTTGCACGTGCTGCACAGTCCATCTGGGTGCTTCCCCATTTTTGCCAAGTCCCATGTCAGTCCACAGTGTCCCATCCTAAGTCTTGTCATTGTCACTGTCTGCCTTCTCTCTGCCCCAAGGTAGCACGCCCCTTTTTTGACACTGTTCTGGATTTTGAAGTAATGCCTTCCTCTCTTTCCCCTTTCCCACTGTTCCTGACTGGGAGAACATTTGAGCAGATGTTAGCAGATCAGAAACAGGAGCCTTGCTGTGCTCATGTGGCATGAATTGTTTGCAATGGAAACTAGTGCACTTCCTGAAAGAAGTCACATGACCTGTGTCACATGACAAACTGAAACCCAACTTCCTGTATTTGTTAAAGGGATACTACCCAAGAGGAGAATTAGCAAGAGAGTCTATTCATTTCCAATGGGAGAGTGAACGTGAATACAGCTTCTGAACCTTTCCTTAACTCCATGGTCACTGAACTAAATACTGGACCAAATCATCACAAGGCACACAATATTTACAAGATATTCATAGTAAAATGGCTTCTTTTAGCGAGACAAATCAGGAGAAAATCTACTTTGTTAATAACATTTCTTTATCCCAGCAACAAACTCTCGCGAGATTTGAGATGAGTCTGGAAGCCTCTCTCTGTCCATCTGCAATTGCACGTAGGGACAACACATAGGGGGCTCTGACCCCATATTTAAGATGATAATATGTGAATATTATAATGTGAAATGAATGGACATAAAACGATTAGAAATTATCCTTATGTGCCCAAATTAGAGCTGGCATACTTGGTTTGCATATTGAGACAGGCAGATATGTAGGCACGGTTGAGGAGGATAGATTATGTAGTCTGTGTGATCTAAAGGAAATTGAAAATGAAAAGCATTTAGTTTTTTATTGTCCATTCTACAACTCTATTAGGGAGAGACTTTTTAATGAGATAGATCCAAATCATGAATATGATTTGGATAATACTACCTTCCACAAGAAAACAATGAATTCACATATTTTCAAAATAAAACACAAAACATGAAATAACAACCGTAACAGAACACGGTGTGTAAGGATGTCACAGTGTTTTAGGTGTTTGTAAATAGCCTGTAGAGTACGTTGTTTTTGGGTTGTTTTCGTAGACCTGGCTGCTTACATCTGTCACACAGTATGGCAACAGTGTTCCGCCCCCCCCCCCCCCCCCCCCCCCCCCCCCCCCCCGTGTGTGTGTGTGTGTGTGTGTGTGTGTGTGTGTGTGTGTGTGCGTGTATGCGTGCATGCGTGCGTGCGTGCGTGCGTGTGTGTTCCGGGGATCTCCCTTTTAGGTTGGGGGAAAAGGACTTTTCAGATGGAATTATTTTGTTTGGAACAGTAAGACACGCAGCAGGAATGCAAGTTGGAGGATTTGCACATGGTCTTTGTTCAACAATCTAAAAAAAAAAACTATTCCAACATTTTCAAAACTATTTCATGAGTAACAGCAGAAAATCTTCCAATCTTCCATAAAAAAATAATAAGAAGTAATAATATAATAGAAGTAATAAGAAGAAGAAGAAGAAGAAGAGGAAATATAGTGAAAATAGCAGATCTACAAGCTCACAACGCGGCACAAAGCGACGTGTTGTGAACTTGTAGATCTGCTATTTCCACTATAGTTTGGGCCCATGGGAAACCGTCAAATGTTTCTGTTGGGTGTCGAGCTAAAATGTTTGTAAACCACTGCTCTATACAGTATAGTGTCACAATCAGTTTAACCACTTTAACACTATAGGCTTTAACAAATAGCAGATCTACAAGTTCACAATGTAGAGCTGCTGCTCATTTCTCTTCTGGTGGCCACAAATCGTTCAGATCTTCAACATGAACATGTTTGAGAATCTGTCCTATAGCCTATTCTGTACTCCTGCAGTAAATGCAGACGGCAATTGAGTCACAGCAATGAAGGCAACCTGTGCAATCATTTTGAATGCCTGATTTGTTTTAATGTGAAATCATAAAGAGACACCCACACAATAATGCTAAAGTTCAAGCATGCATGTGCATAACAAAGCTAAATTCATACTTAATTGCCCTGCGCCCCAAAAAGCTTGATATACATGCACGCACAGAGAGACAGATGAAAGTGTAGTCCATTTAATTGTAATGTGTAATTATAAGACACCCACTGCTGTCTGAAAAGCATAAGGTATAGTGATTAGAGCAGTTATCGCTTATCATCACATTATGGATATGAAATAATGACAATGATATCTCCTCATCACTCTGTTCCCATGTCTATACACCGCTCATCACCGTCAGCGTTACTTCTCTGCAAGGGAAGACTTTATTATTCTTATCTTTTGCTGGGTTACTGAAAGCCTGCCCTGCATGCACTTCATCAATTCAATTCAATTCAATTCAATTCAATTCAATTCAATTCAATTCAATTCAATTCAATTCAATTCAATTCAATTCAATTCAATTCAATTCAATTCAATTCAATTCAATTCAAACGTCTGGGTTTCCGAGGCTAAGTCAAGTCAAGTCAAGTCAAGTCACTATGGGCTCCATTTTCGTCACCGCTAAACCCCTTATCCCTAAACTTCTTTGCCTTTTTTACTATTTTTTAACATTTTTGAATAGTTAAAATGGCCAGTCGACAAGCTCACAACGTGTCAATGTAGATTGGCTGGTTGAACTATTCAAAAATGTTTTGCAAAATAGTAAAAAAAAGGCAAAGAAGTTTAGGGATAAGGGGTTTAGCGCTGACGAAAATGGAGCCCTTTGTGTTGAACCTATAGTGTCGGGTCCTGGAACCATTATGGTCCAAATTTACCTTTTTACATGACTGTAACTCAGCAAGTGTAGAAATGGAAACTCAATGAATTGTGCTTCCGTAAATGATTCACACTAATGCTGAGACGTTGGACGTCCCAACTCACATCCCACGTCCAAGCATGATTTGTACTTACCCGCGTGCCCGAACTACAAGCTCATACATGTGTTGTCACACGTTGAGAGCTTGTATATTTCTTTTCATCATGCATTAATCCGTTTGACCAGCTAGCTAACACCGTGACCGCTGGCGCTGAGTCCCATCGATGCCGCGCTGCGGGTCAGAGGCATGGAGGGCACCGTTGGGAAGCGGGAGTGGGGGTGAGAGGTATACGTTATTCATTGATTATTTATTTATTTTCATCTGATTTGGCCAGATTTTGATCTGTAAGAGTCAGCAACATTTCCAGCGGTGCCTGGGGGGATGGAGAGGAGAGGAGATTGATTGCAATGCGTGGGCAGTATCACGATACATTTACTTGAGTACTGTTACTATGTTAAGTACATATTTTGAGTATCTGTACTGTGCATTATTAGTATTTTTACGCACGCACGCACGCACACACGCACGCACGCACGCACGCCATTGTATACTGTTAAAATGCTTTGGCAATATGCAAAGAGGGGAAGGAGAGTAGAGCAGAGCAGAGCAGAGCAGAGCAGAGGAGAGGAGAGGAGAGGAGAGGAGAGGAGAGGAGAGGAGAGCAGAGGAGAGGAGAGGAGAGGGGAGGGGAGGGGAGGGGAGGGGAGGGGAGCGGAGGGGAGAGGAGAGGAGAGGAGAGGAGAGGAGAGGAGAGGAGAGGAGAGGAGAGGAGAGGAGAGGAGAGGAGAGGAGAGGAGAGGAGAGGAGAGGAGAGGAGAGGAGATGGTACCGAGCTCAGCAAAGCTCTACTCTAAATACATAACTAATGTTCCTGTGCGATGCGACCACAGTCCAGGCTCATTTATTGTCTGGATAAAGGCTGCTACTGGACTGCTTCAGCTGGGCGTTATCAGTCACCTGAGCATCCTAACTGGGGCAAGACCGCCGAGGTGGGGGGGCGGCAAATCACTTCCACCTCTCTGTTCTCTTCTGGTGATTTATACTCCGTTGGTGTGCAGGTGTCAAGCTCCCGCTGTGGCCAGCTCACAGCGGGAGCTTGTGTAGATCGGCCATTTTCAACCGAGAATAAATCAGCCATATAGGCTAGACTTCAGAGCACCTGAGCGCATCTCTCTACATCGTCCTCAGACAAGCCCTGCATCGGCGTCTCCAGTCATCTCTGTTCTCCATACATCTGGCCAGCTCATTTATGCTTTCTGCACAAAAAGCTTTCTTTTTTTTTTTTCTTTTTTTTTTTTTAAGATATTTTTTTGCAGCTTACGCCTTTTATTGGTTTTTGAAGGGACAGACAGTAGGCTGACAGGAAACGGGAGAGAGATGGGGGAAGACATGCAGTAAAGGCCGTGTCGGGCTCGGGAGTCGAACCCGCGGCACACTGCGACTGGATTACCAGTCGGGTGCCCAGACGGTTACGCCACCGCCTGGGCACAAAAAGCTTTCTTTAGTACGTCCACGTATGTAGGTGTGGGGCGTCCTCTCGATCAATGCCCGTGTGTTGGTTCCCACAGTACAAGCTTTTTGGCCGGGAGTTCTTGGTGTCGGTGGCAGTGGCCATGCAGCTACCTGTAGTCTCATCCTCCTTACTGTTATCTTCTCTGATACACTTGGTATAATGCCCCGTACAGATGCTTTTTGGTGATGTGGTAGTCCCGGTTGATGTTCAGTACCACACGTAACATTCGGGTGTAGCACCCGTCCAGGGATTTCTGTAGGGCTTGTGTTAGTGTCCAGCATTCACAGCCATAGAGGAGAACGGACTCCACGGTCGCAGAGAAGAAACTGATCTTGATATGTCGGGGGAGGTTAGCTTTCCATACACTGGTCATACCATTAAGAGCTTTCCTCACTTTAAGGTCCTTTTCTGTGGAGCCGACCCATGCGCCTGCACTGGGTATTCATAGTCCCTTTCTCTCTCTCTCTCTCTCTCTCTCTCTCTCTCTCTCTCTCTATCAGTCTCGCTTACCCGCTCTATCATCAGAACAGTGGCGGTGACAGAGGAAGCACAGCTGGTTCCATGGCTCTCCTCTCAGCCTATAATAATGAAACCGCTTCTCCTTTTCAAATGAGCTCCTGTGTATGGGGGAAAAAAAGGTCTCTAATGGCTCTTTTCTACTATGGGTATAGCTAACCCAAAAACCTATACCTGACATCTTCCAGAACCTGTGAAGTTCTAATTGAATACGAGAAGAAGGCACAGTGTGTTTCAGTGACTCGAGAACTTCCGTTCCTGTTCACAAAAAAATGTTTTGCTTCAATGATTTGTTCACCTTCCGGATCGTGGCGTTCCGCCCTCCCCGAGTTCAGTTCGATAACAAAGTGAAGGAAGAAGTACTCAGTGCTGTCCCTTAACGCGTTCAAAGAACGATCGTTCACGAACGCGTTCATATTTTGGGCGAAGGTGAACTGAACGTACTGTATTTCTACTTGATGAACGTCATTGTGAACGCGTTCATTTCTGGCGTGTGTGAACGTCACTTTATCATGTTCAACTGAGAAAGTGTTTCCATAGATCCTTCCAGGCGAAATCCCCGGTGCTAAAACACACCCTAAACAGTCCTTAATATCTAGCGGAAAACCCACCAATAAGTCCTTATCCGACACAAGTTAACTAATCTTTCTCAGCCGTACAATTTCCCTGGAATGAATGAATGAATGAATGAATGCATGAATGCATGAATGAATGCATGAACATTCTAAAATGATGCAGGGCAATCAGCATCATTTCTTTGGTGTGTTTTGTCATGGGTTGTGTGGCCAGTGGCAAAACAAACAAATAACTAAACTGCATCATGGGAATGGGTGCATGGTAATGACACGAGTAAGTTCAGGGAGAGAGACTTTCATTTATTTATTAAATCCTTAAAAAATAAAGGCACTTGCCAGAGTCACGCACGCACACACGCACGCACGCACGCACATAATATAAGCCCTTGGTAAACTCAATGGCAACAATTATAGCCTTACCTGCATATAGAGGCCTGTAGTTGAGTTGAGTTATCATCCACACTGTACTGCTATTTGGCTAAATTGGAATTTGTTTAGCGCAGCTTTGCGCGCGCGCGTGTGTGTGTGTGTGTGTGTGTGTGTGTGTGTGTGTGTGTGTGTGTGAACAGGGAATAAACAGATTTATGGGCAGCTCTGCCAAGTAAAAGGTTATGCATAATTTAAGGCGGATTAGCTTGGGTTGCAGAGGTCACCGGGGTTAAACAGGCGAGAACATACCAGAGAGGAGACAGCAGGATGTCTGCGGGGACTTCATTAAGATGTGTTGCGCATGCACACATGCTCTCACACACACGCACGCACGCATGCACGCGCACACGTACATCGCTCTGTTTGTAAGTGCGTCACTCTTTGTCCTCCATCTCGTGTCTTCGCCATGTATCATGTCCCTGTCATATGCCTGGCTCGTCCATCATCACTGATCACTGTTGTCACCATCGTCACGGTGTCAATCCTGACATCAACAGCTTCGTTCTGTCACATCGCTAAATCCTCTAGTCCAGTGCTTTTATAACTTGTTGTGACCAGGCCGGGCGCACTAATCATGTTGTACGGTATCAATCTGGCAACCCATTCGGTAGGAAAAAAAGTACAACATTCGGGGGCACCTGCTTTTTTTGTGTAGAAACAGGAAGTCAGTTTGGATCCTCCCCTATCTTAGTCCGAGTTTTCATAGACCTGGTTGCTGATTTCTCTCGCACAATCTGGCAACACTGTTAGTGGCACCCCAGTGTGCCTTGGTGGCACACCATTTGGTAAACAATGCTCTAATCTCTAAGCGCAGCATTGTACACAGAGAATAAATTACCCCTGCTATTGTATCTCTATGAAGATGTAATATTTCAGGTTTGTTTTATTGTAAGCCGACCGCAATCACAGCAAGACAAATGAACTACGCCACAATACATAATCCAGTGGGTCACTCACTACCTAGCCTCGGAAACCCAGACGTTTTTATTTCCAGGGAGAAAAAAAAAGTCTGGATAGCGCAAACATCACTCACTCTCTGCTGATTTCTGATCGTCTGCACCTTTGTTAAATTGACACACACACACGCACACATATACACACACATACTCCTCTCTCTCTCTGTCGCTCTAATGAATTAGTCTCATGTCTAGCAGCTGCGCATAGTTTCTGCCGGCGGATCCTGCCGGGAGCTGCCTATGCCATAAAAAGCATAGGTGAGTTCCAGGCTACTCACTACCTGTTGAGGACTTGCTGGATGGTTGAATCACCAGGCAGTGGTTCTCAACCTGTGTCAGAACGCCCAGGGGAGTCCCCACATGATTTATTTTTCTTTTGTTTTAGGGTTATGCATATAAACTGCATTCAAGATTTGTGGCTTTTTGTGCGAAAGGTTCCGGGATTAGCTGTTCACAGACACGCTGTCTGACAGACGGACAGGCAGACAGATGGACGGAAGGATTCACCCAGAGTGCAAACATAATCCCTCGCATTTCAGCTATTGGGGCCTCATGTCAGGGATAATCCAGGTGCATAATCAGTAATGCGAAGATAACAATTAAATGCAAACATCTGTTTTCGCACGCTATCATGTTTTCCCCGAATGTAACTCTTGATTGCGAATAAATTGAAGCAAAATGGACCCGGGGAAATCCGACCCCCCGGCTCTCCATTTGCGAACGCAATGGACACACCTGGCAAACGTAGTAGGCCTAATGAAATCTCAGGGGAAATAATTGCATTGAACCTGAGTTGTTTTAACAGCTCAACACTACAAGTTACGCTACAAACCAAACGCTCCCTGTTTGCACTTGTTATGTCCTGGGACCTGTTCTTGCCAGCTACGTTTATAAGCGTAGACAAACGTTTACTGTATATATGAACGCGCCGTCCGTCTGTTTACCTTTTAGCATTTCTCTGGGTAGAATAGCCCTCCTTCTTCACCAGCAGCGATGTTTTTTTTAAAATCCAGCTCCGTTGAGCCTCCATTATAACCAGATTTTCAAAGCGCCGTATCTCCAAAGGTTAGAGAGCTGTCCATGGGGAGCCGCCGCGCACCCGACGATCATAAATCATTTGTCTGTCTGCCTGTCCGTCTTGTCAGTCAGCGTGTCTGTGAACAGCTAATCCCGGGGCAGAGGCTTTTGTGCTGGTTCGGGACAACCATCTATCCGACGGACTCGACACCGGGTACACCCTGTGGTGGTGTGGAATGCCTGTGTCGAATTTGAAGTCGGTGGGGCGAACGCTTCTCGCATTACGTGGATTACAGACGTACACACGTACGTACGTATACATACGTACGTACTGTACACACATAGACTTGGTGCATTTATAGATAGGGGTCTGGAGGGGTCTCCCCGTCCCTCCAGATTTTATGTTCTTGATTAAACATAAAATGCATTTTCAGCTCAGGATGCCAATTTTAGGAGTGAGAGAACTTGTACAGGATACAGATTAAACAAGTGCAATTGGAAGTGACATCTGACACAAAGAAATGAGCAGGACCAATTGAAGCTGACAAAATGTGTACTTACTCCTGATTGGCTGTAGATTGGCCAGCCACCTGGAAATGTATTGTTCTGTTCGATTTAAAAAGATATTGCTTCTAAATCAGTTTTCTGAAAACCCTATCTTTCTATGTCAGTGGTGCTGGTGCTCAAACTTTTTCATGTCAAGGACCCCCAGAATTTTCTGTATTTGGCCGCGGACCCCCATCTGAAAATATGTTGTTTCCAGTTTCGGGGACCTCCCAGATACAAAGATTTGAGTTAAAAACATTTGCTCTGAAAGAGTATATATGGGCCTACCTTGAAATGAATTAAATGATTTTTAAGATCTCTGGGATTAGGGTCCCAGAGATAACTTACTGAGCCTTACAGACCCGTGAGGGATCCATTTGGAGGGGGGGGGGGGGGGGGGGGGGGGGGGGGCAGAAGGGTTGAAAATTCAATGTACTCACTAACTTATCCTTTATTGTAATAAGAATTTAATTACGTTTTTTACTGTTTAAGTTGCTCTCACTATAGCAAGGCGTTTGGGGAGGGCTGCCTCCAGGGCTCCCCTATAGGGTGTGCTATAGCGTGTCTCCGAATTACTAGATGGTGCTTGTTAAATGATCGCCTTCCCCTGTGACTCTGGTTCACTGTGACATTTCTTCCTCTGGCATGTTGTTGTATGCCTGGGTTCTGTGCGCGCGAGTGCGTGCGTGCGTGCGTGCGTGTGTGCGTGCGTGCGTCGTGTGTTTATGTTGCTCTTGGCGTTGAGCTGAAGGGAAATGTCAGAGTACATCTGCGAATGAACGATATCACCTGTGCCTGGTGGCCTACACACTCCTACACACACACACGCACACGCACACGCACACGCACACACACACACACACACACACACACACACACACACACACACACACACACACACACACACACTAGCAAGCACGCCCAGGGCAGTGGCATGCCAAGCAGCCTGCCAGTTTTGCACCACTGTGAAGCAAGCATAAATATACAGTCAAGTATAAACATACAGTAAAGCATGCATATCCGAACCAAAAACAAGAAGAAAACTACTTGTGATGTAGCCTCAAATTGCTTGCTGATTTGTATTATTAGTTTGTTTGTTTATTTGTTTGTTTATTTATTCCAATTCCCCATTCCCAAATCGGGATGGGATTATGGGATCCACAGAAAAGGACCTTAAAGTGAGTAAAGCACTTGCCTGGAGAGCACTAGTAAATCCACTAGTCGACCTTGTTGGTACTAGTTGACTAGTTGATAGTTTTTGTAGGCCTTAAGATCAGCTAGATTATAGTCACAGTTATTAACTATTATTATTATTATTAGTAGTAGTAGTATTATTGGTATTATTAGTATTATTAGTATTATTATTACTATTATTACATAATAGGTAGGCCTAGTTAAACAACTAGTCGACTAGTAAACTAGGCAACTAGTCAACTAGTAAAAATCACTAAAGCCTCAACGTAGAGAGAGATAATACCATTCATCAGCTTCATTGTTATAATGTTTCAGTTCCACTTTTATCTGCTAATTTATCTACTTCCACTTAATTGGATAAAATTGGTACCCAGAGAGATACAAACAACCAATCTATAGTCTATCTATAGAAATGATTTCTACAGTAGCAGAATGTATAGGGCTATTTAAAACATATTTTAACAAAATAGTATAGCTGCAGCTTTAATTGCTGAGTGAGACAAGCACACACACACACGCACACTGCGGCACACACGCACGCACGCACACATGCACGCACGCACGCACGCACGCACGCACGCACGCACGCACGCACGCACGCACGCACGCACGCACGCACGCACAGTGTTAAAGAAGAGTAACTACAGTCATATCTGCTCTCTTTATTCAACCTATAGCTGTTTCTTTTCCTGGAGCAAATAGAATAGTCATGAAAATCATGTGAGGTGATCTTTATATGTTTCATTATATTAATACTTTACACTATCAATCAAATCATACTGTTGTGCCAATTAATTAGGGGGCCAGTGGGCCCACATGCTGAGAAACACTGGACTAGAAGATATAGAGAATGGCACACAAGGCGAGGAAAGAGGGGAGAGCGGAAGAGAGGAGAAGACTGCAGCGGAGAGGGAGAGGAGGAGGAGACAGAGAGAGAGAGAGAGAGAAAGAGAGAGAGAGAGAGAGAGAGAGAGAGAGAGAGAGAGAGAGAGAGAGAGAGAGAGAGAGATAGGGGGGAGGGGGAGGGGGAGGGAGAATATCGGATTGTTACAGGTGAGTAACTCTGACAGTGTGCAAATGGAACCATTTTGTACACTGCAGAGTTAAATGAGAGCTCCACATTTTTACAGTTTATAGGAAAATGAAAGGGGATACATTCATTGGAGGAGTAGATCAGCAATTCCTTTTCATCTCCAAAGTGTCGGCGCCGGGCCCACCCATCTTACTGTCAGACTTTCAGAGCTCGTTTATTTTAACCAGTTAAACCGCAGCTGTATAGGAAAGCCGAGTGGCTAATTACAAAGTGCCGGGATTTTCTCTGTCGCTTGGGGGGGGGGGGGGGGGTTCTCTATCGGTTCCACGCAGTCCTGCCGCTCCCATCTTAATTCCTAACAGCCCCCCCTCCCCAGGTTCACAGTACAGGGAGGCAGCCATGACAGGCCAGATAGTAGCAGTTAATTATACACACAGTAATTCCACTCTAAGAGGGGACGTAAGACAGGGATTTATATGATGAAAGGGCACAGCTCGTTTTGGACCCTTTGTGAGACTTTTCCTTCCTTGCTGATGGTGTGAAATGTGCACGTGAAATTGTGCATGCCCAACTTGACCCTTTACGGTGTCTAGTTAAGATGTCTTGTTGTTGCCCGGGTCAACTAATGTCCCATGGGGGTTCATTTGGTGACCATTTTGAATCGATTTCCGCGTGAGTGGAGAAAACACTAATTTCTAACACTAATCTATTAAACCAAACAACGTACAATGACAAATATACCCACTTTTCATCGAATTCTATCACCAGGAATCCAATGGAAATGGACATTATACATGTTCATAAAACCATTCTTTATCGGTGCAAAACACAACTTCCAAAACACAATTTCACTTATCAGTATCATCCATCTCATTCATCATCAAAGAGAGATTACAAGCTTGCGCTGTGAGCTTGTAGATCTTCAGCTTGCAACCAAGTGTAAAATGACGTGTCTTTTAGTTCTACTGGATCTCTTGTCCACTAGTCCCTTCCTAACATTTTAGTCTAGTTTTATTTGTTGTTGAAATTGTCAATATATTTAGTCTTAGTTTTAGTCATCATAGCTTAGTTTTCATTTAGTTTCCATTCAGTGAAAAAAGGCAGTCGACGAACATTTTTCGTCCTAGTATTAATCGACAAAATCAACACTGTTGAGCACCAACTGGCTGTCAATTATTTCCCTCATTGCCCAGAAATAACTTAGTCTTGGGGTTTCCATGGTGGCTGGACCTTGCACTATGAATTTATCTGAAAGTCCTCACCTCAGCCTCTCCTGCACCTTGATGGAATCAAGAGTGTTTTTTTGTTTTTTTTGCTCGCTTGGCCCTCTGACAGGACGCACTCATCTGCCACATCCAGCGGGTGAACTATAGTCTAGAGCAGGGGTTCTCAACGTTTTTGGCCGGGGACCCCCGGAAATGCTTTGGCAATGTCTCGGGACCCCCGCCCCGCCCCCTCCCGACCCCCAATATAAATTGACTGCTACAATAACCTTAAACCATTTTGGGCGGGAACCCCTTTTGGTGTTTTAAGCATTGTTATAATTTAGCTATTGAAAAATAGCAGATCTACAAGTAAAGTACCCACCGAGTGGCGCGCTACGAGCTTGTAGGTCTGCTATTTTTGAAAAATCGTGAAAATAAAAATTATTTTTTTATTTTATTTTTTTGAAAATAATTTGGGGACCCCCTAAAATATTTTGGCGACCCCCCGAGGGGTCGCGACCCACGGGTTGAGAACCCCTGGTCTAGAGAGTGGACCGTTACAAGCCAGCAGCTGAGCCAATCTGTTCGACGCCCATAAACCCATGATGAAGGTCAGGGGTGGCAGAAGATGGAAGGAAGGATTTGGGAGCATGTCATGGTCTTCTGGGCCAATTCTGCCCCAATCTTTCTTTGAGCTGTTGGCTGGAAGAGGATGAGGGGGAGTTTGATGCTGAGATGGATGATTGTGATCAGTGAAATTGTGTATAATAAGTATCTGAATAATAAGTACTTTGACCTTGGGTCAAATATACAAAATGTGTACATTTTCTGTTATATCCATTGTATGCTTTGGGTTGGTGTTAATGTGTAGAGAAGAATGGAATGAACCAGGGTACTTTACTTGAGTATTTCCAATTCCCATTACTGCTACTCCACTACATCTCAGAGCCAAATGTTTTACTTTTACTCCACTACAATTATTTGAAAACGTTACTAGTTACTTTGGAGATTTTAATTTTGATTAGAAAGCATACATTAACCACTAAAGCCCTACATCTCGGCCATTTGAAAATAGCCGATCTTGTAGGTCCGATTTTCAAATCGGCTATTTTAAAGATTTTGTACACATTTTAACTTGTGAAATGGGACATTCTGCAATAGGAGTGATGGGCGACGGTGCTCAGGGGTAGAGTGGCTGGATGGTAACCGCAAGGTTGCCAGCTCGAATCCGGGCTCCCCCAGAGATGTGCTGGTTGGTGCCTTGCATGGTTACCGCCGCCATCGGTGTATGAATGTGCCTGAATGGGTGAATGTAATGCACAATCTATGTAAAGCACCTTGGCTTTAGCAGTGATTCTCAACCATTTTAATTTCAAGGACCCTCAGTTTGATATGCATTAGGCTACGGACCCCCATTTAATGGCATTTCTACCTCTGGGACCCCCATTTATATTGTAAAATCATATCAATGTTAATTCATTTAACTCAGAGTTACAGACCCATAAGGGCCCATTTGGTTCCAAACTATCATTTAGCTGGGGACTCCCTGGAACTGCCTCAAGGACCCCTGGGGGTCCCCGGACCCCACTTTGGGAACCACTGCATCAGAGCATCATCAACTCACAACAGATTACACCTGCAACGTTATCTGCTGCTGCTACTCAATGCTCAGACTCTCCTGTTCATTTTTCTCTTCTTCTCTTTCTTTCTTTCTTTCTGTCTTTCTTTCTTTCTTTCTTTCTTTCACGCACGCACACGCGCGCACGCACGCGCACACACACTGCAGGCACATAAACAGTATAGCATTATAGTATTTATCCATCCACGTTACAGGCCGTTGACGTGTGTGTGTGTGTGTGTGTGTGTGTGTGTGTGTGTGTGTGTGTGTGTGATCTATAATTTGTTGTGGAGATAAGTGTGTCCCACCGTGTCTCTACTCATTGTTGTCTCTCCCTAGCCGGCTAGCCCTTTGCGTGCATGCATATGCGCGTGTGTGTCTATGCAAGATTGTGTGTGTGTGTGTGTGTGTGTGTGTGTGCGTGTGTGCGTGTGTGTGTGCGTGTGTGTGTGTGCGTGTGTGTGTGCACTGTGCATGCATGTTTGCGTTTGTGCTGTACTGTATATGCGCCTGGACATTTCATATCAGTAATCGACCTTGAATCTTACCAATAAGCCAGCCATGCGTGTAACACACCAGGCAGCTAATAAATAAGGACTGTAATTTCCGCCTGTTGGGAAGACTAATAATTAGATGAAATGCGTACTATCTCTGCAATGCCGCCTTGAATAAAGCAGTATAGCAATATCATGTGGCACAAATGCACGAGCGCCACACACACACAAAACAGGTGTATCCTACCATGGACATATTGGGGGGGTAAAGTGGGTTGTTAGTTAGTTATTGTCTCCACCAGGCCGAAGGCATGGGGAGAGAGTATGTTTTGCACTCCGTCCGTGTGTCCGTCCTTCCGTCCGTCTGTGAACAGCTAATCTCCGGCACCGTTAACCTGATCGATGCCAAACTTTGCACACACACTCCCTGGATGCCAACGATGAACCTCTGCCCCACATTTTCCAGAACGGCCTGTTATAGCGCCACCATGAGGCAGCTTTTCACATTTTTTACCTAAAACTGCACCGATCTGCGTGAAACGTTGCATGCACACTCCCTAGAGGCCAAGGACAAACCTTTGACCTGCATTTTCCGCATCTGCCTTTTATAGCGCCACCAGGAGGCCGACTTTTGTAAAACAAATTTTTTGATATTACTCCTCCAGATTCTGTCCAAAAATCTCACAAATCGTTACACAGTATCTCTATGGTCATGTGCTCAAGTCGGATCTGTCCGATATTTCATATTCCATCCTAATTGGCTATAATTGGCTTTCACAGTTTGCAAGATTGCCCCGTTTTGAACAAAAGCCTCAAATCATGACCGCAGCATGCAAATTACATGAAATCTTTCACACATTTTCTTACTAGGCTGAGGAATATATCCCACCCTTTTTCACATTGGCCTGTTATAGTGCCACCAACAGGTTGATTTTTGCAAAACACATTTTTGGAACAAAATGCCTCAAATCATCCAATTGCCATCAAAGGCAAACATGTTTATATTACTCCTAAACATTTTGCCAAACATCTCACACAGTCCTATCCTCCTGGTGGAGACCTGTGCCTGAGTTTTACTCCTTTTTTACTCCATTCTCTCTCTCTCTCTCTCTCTCTCTCTCCCCCCACCCCCCACCTCTTCTCCTCCTTGGCATATAGTGCTATTTTCAGTGCACAACGGTGTCAGACTTGCAGTAAGCATGCTGTTGAGAGGCTATATAGTGGTGTTTACTGCCATTCCTGTCTTGTGGCCGCTTGCATTACTTTGGCGTATTCATATTTCTCTCGCAGATTGATTGATCTATATGGAAATGGCGGCTTTATAGACAGTGAAATTAGCATGGGGTATACGGAGGGGCCTGCAGTGCTGACGATCTGTATATGCTGGGGTGCTTGACAGGCACACTCAAGGTGCCCCCCTCTGAAAATTTATAGCGATGGAAGCCAAAGCTCGTGCTTTCACACGACCATATAGGAGCCATGGAGAAAATATAACGGTGCGTACCGCGTGTACGCGTTCAGGTAATTCACGCAGAGTTTCCTTATGCCCCGGTGTCTTATGCCGGTATCCATTATGGAATGTTATTCCCTGCTCCATAAATGCATAGTAATCCGCGCATGAATTTATGCAACGCGCTCTCTCCTTATCTAGCGCGTGTTCTGTCAAGCTTGTGTCATAACACAACCCCCCCCCCCCCCCTCTCTCTCTGCCGCTCTGTCGTTTTCTTTGTATCTTTCTGTTGCTCTCTCTCGTTCTAGCTGTCTTACTTGTCTTTTTTTGTCTTTCCTCTTGTCTTTCTCACCTGATTTGCATATTCATTTCACAGTGCAGCCTTATAATAATATGCGTACAATTGTTCCCGCTGCATAGCGACAAGCCCAAGTGCAAGCCATAGTGCCACACACACACACACGCACACGGGTGCACGCACGCACACACGCACACGGGCGCACGCACGCACAAAGGAGTCACGGCTAGATTACATTGAATCATTTTACATAACAGCGTGAAAGCCCTTCATTAGACAGCATAATTAATGACAAATTCCTATAAGACGGCTATTGAAGAGGAAACGGCCTTGTGACGGCTATAATTTCAGCGTCCTTTGACCTGCCGAGGGGATTATGTCTTCTCAGGCCTCCTCGGTCAGGGACGTGCACACATAGACATCAAAGGGGGCTTCAGCCCCGGCCCTTTTACCCGTCTGTAAAACAACTGCCCTTTCCAGACCACAAATGCAGCATTTACTATGGTGAAAGAAATGCAAATGCTACTGCTTTCCATGCCATACCGGAAGGCAGCATTCAGGAGAATTGCTTTTTTTCCCCCGAAGTCTCCTGAACTTGAACACAGTATTTTGCGTTGAACACATTTGCTTAGAAAGCCATGTCGTATGCCCCGAAAATAGCTGATCTACAAGCTCTCAATGCGTCACAGCGCGACACGTTGTGGGCTTGTAGATCTGCTATTTTTGTCCAAAAGTGCCCTCTTAGGGGATTTCAGCCCCTGCCTCTCTAACGCTCTCTGCACGCCCCTGTCCTCCTCGGCCATGGGATTATAACCGTGCAGTGTTGATTTCGTCGACTACAGCATTTCTTCGCCGACTACCTTTTTTCACTGACGAAAACTAAGTGGAAACTTACATGAAAACTAAGCTATGATGACTAAAAGTAAGACGAAATATATTGACAATTTCGTCAACAAATAAACTAGATGGGTGGCTCTGATATGTAGGGGCAAGTATCACAATATTTATTGGCCTCTGGTCTTGTTCACTCATAATAACGGCATGCCCAAGAGAGCAACGGCAGGTTCAAAGGCAGTCTGCTGTGGGTTTGATAAACATTTATTTTATCGATGTAGCCAGCCTGTGACATTGTTTTAAAAAAAAATTAAAGACATTCTTGACACATGCATGGCCATGGACGGACGCATGCACGCACTGGAACACAGCTTATTTTTTCAGCCTGAAAAATAACATTTTTGGACATACAGGTGTTCCACAAGACAGCGACGATATGCTAATTCGTAATTACACTGACAATCACTGGTGTGTAGAAGTCTAGCTGTGTTGATCGTCGCAGCACATTGGCTCGCCAAGAGCAGGCATCAAAATCCTTCTAACCCACTGCTGCACTGCGCTATACTAAGCTCCCTGGCTCGTCAAATTGCACTTCACACTTCGGGTGTTTAATTATGCGAGACGAGATCTATTAAAAAAAACACCTTTCTCAAATTCTCTCTTTTTTGTGTCGTTGTTTTGGCTCGGTAGGCCTATGACTTGATCTGCATTTGACATCCATCGACATCGTCTATCAAGTCACCCACCAGAAAGCAGTTATCTGGCAACGATTTAACTTCTTTCTTTTTTTTGTGAGAGAGGGTGTGTTTGTAAAGTGATTTAGTTCAGTTTTAAATTCTGAAGGATACTCTAGCCACTCTATAGCCGATCTACAAGCGCACAGCACGTTGCAGAGGTGATGTGCCTGTGGGCTGGTACTGTACAGTATATGTCGCCTATTGAAACTCCTTCTCACCATATACAAGGCTATACTGTAGGTCCGGTCTCGCTCCACCGTACATCTCCAATCTAATCTCCCCCTATGTCCCAACTCGCTGCCTGAGATCATCAACCAAAGAGATTCTAGATCCCCAAGTTTCATTGCTGAATGAAACATATCCACATTATCGGCTATGGCTTATCCATCTGAGAATAATTTCCATGATATCGTCGCTGTATGGGCGGAAACCTCTCATATTTCAACTTAAATAACCCCTAAATGAACTCACTCCTATGACGCATCGCAACATTAGTAGCCTATACCCTGTCCCGAAACCTATAACCCTAACTGCATGCAAAGCCACGTTGTCGGACTAATGTGCAGTCGGAATTATACAAGGGGATCCGGATTAGCTGCCGATTAACTCTCATAGATCAGACCAGCATTATAGTTGCCTCATAAACATACAATACTGTGCACTTCATATACAGCAACTCTCTGACTTGGTGAAAACAACATTCAAAATGATAACTCTCCCTCGATCTCTCTCCCTCTCCCTCTCCCTCTCCCTCTCTCTCTCTCTCTCTCTCTCTCTCTCTCTCTCTCTCTCTCTGTGCAGCCAGCATCGTGCGGAAGCAGCAGTGGTGTGAGATGGTGCCGTGTCTGGAGGACGAGGGCTGTGACCTGTTAGTCAATAAATCTGGCTGGACCTGCACACAGCCCGGGGGGCGAGTCAAAACCACGACGGTGAGTGAGTTCCCCCAAGCACCCCCAACACCCCCCCCCCCCCCCCCCACCCTCTCTCTCTCTCTCTCTCTCTCTCTCTCTCTCTCTCTCTCTCTCTCACACAGTTTTTTCAATTCCAAATGCTTTATTTGCATGAATAAATGTCTTACACTGCTGAAGCATATACTGTAAACAATAAGTGAATAACAAACAATGAGACGATGGTGGATTATGTTTCTTTTATTTTAGGGAAGAATGGGCGCTTTCTTTCTTCAATTTCTTTATATTTGTCACGTGGTAGAAGAAAGTGCAAGGGTCCATTTGGCTCCATTTGTACACTCGGAGTTACAGACCTTTTTTCCATTTGCACACTCTCACACAATCCTGTAAGGAAGCCCCCTCTAGGAACCCAGAGGGTCCCTGGACCCGACTTTGATAACCATTCGCCTATAGGGGACCCATTGGAATCTAAACAGTAAAATGTAGAGTTTAAATCCTCAGTACTCAGGATTTCGCAGCAGTGTTGAGTTTTGACAGCAAATCTAGTCTAATATAAAATTCTATTCGATACAGTCGACTAAACATCATCGGGATTTCATTTTAGTTGAGTAAATCCAGAGTTGATTTTGTCGACTAAAATGTATTTTGGCAGGCCTTGATGGTGTCTTAATGCCAATCTAGAAGGTGACAACGCATCGCGCTGCAAAGCAATGTGAGCTTGCATTGTAAATCTGCTATTTTCAGAGTGCAACTCCCAAGGTCAACCAACCATCAAATGACGTGTCCTATAGTTCTACTGGATCTCTTCTCCATTAGTCCCTCCTTAACATTTTAGTCTATTTTAAGCTGTTGACAAAATTGGCAATACATGTAAGTAAGTAGTCTAGGATTTAGTCGTTGTTTTAGGCTGTAAGACAAACATAGTAGACACACACACACACACACACACACACACACACACACACACACACACACACACACACACACACACACACACACACACACACACACACACACACACACACACACACACACACACACACACACACACACACAGTGTCCCTATCCCTTGCTGGAACGCTACCAGTCAGCCTGCTGATTTTGAGTTGTTGATTTATTGGATGGCAGATGTGTGTGTTTTGTCACTGTTAAAGCGATCCTTGGCAGCCCTGGCTCAGAACAAGGATTGATGGGATGTTGCTGATACACGCCAGTAAGCTCTCGGTCGTTTTGAAGCGAAACAGATGTGATTTTTCTGATTTAATATCAAACAAGATATCGTCTCATGTGGGGTGGATAAACCTCATATATCTGAAACTGTTACGTTTCAGCATTCAAATAAAAAAAGTAGCAAAAGTAGCAGATCTTCAAGCTACAAACCACCGGTGTAAAGTAACTAAGTCTACATTTACAAACAATACAACCAGGTGCTCGTGCTCACACAAGTGGCGAAAAAGTATGAATTGTGCTCCAGGATCAAACAGGATAAAACATGATAGAACTGACATTCCGGGCGCTCAGTAGTAAAAAACAAATTGCAAACAGCCTTTATTAATCACAAGGAAAACGGCAACATGCAGGGATGTCGCTGACTATTTCATTGCCCTATGCGCATATGTTTGTGCTGCATGCATCTAAGGGTTAATCTTGATTTTTGTAGCTTTATAACTACCACCTTTGGATTCCCTGATGCTGAAAATGTAGGTTTAGCAGTTAAAATCAATATTCCAGCTTATTTAGAGGCCGAGATATTACAAAATGTACATTTTACAGTGGCCATCTTGTAAATTCCAATATGGCCGCCACAGAAAACTGGGCAAATGGGAACATTGATTTTCTGATTCCTTACACAATACCCTTTCCAAAAATGTATAGTTTTGCAACTCTTCAAAAAAACTAGACACAAATACATAGTGGAACTGACTAGGAGTAAAAATACAATATTTGCCTCTGAGATGTAGAAGTAAAAAAATAAAAATAAGATATTGGAAACACTCCAGCAAAGTAGAAATTCCTCAAAAAAAAAGTATAGGCTACTTAAGTAAATGTATTTAGTTACTGTCCACGACAGACAACACGCCTAGAGTTACTTTTGAAACCGTAGCCTCACATCATGGAGTGGAGGAGAAGGAAGACAGCTTCATTCTGTCGTTACCTGCAGTGCTAAACAAACCCTCGCAGTCTGCACGCACGTCATGCTTGCGCTGCGTGTCATGATTTCCGGGTGATACTTTACAGAATGCAACGATGCATGGGATCGATCTCTCGCATGTCTCGAAGCGTCCTCGACCGCACGCACACTTGCGTGGAACATGTTTCACTCTGCAGGTGGTGGCACAGGGAATGAATGCTTGTCGGGAGGAAACCTCATAACTCCAAAATGTTCATTTTTCAGGAAATCAGGAAATGAAAAATATTATTTTTTCAGGAAATAAAGAAAACCTTATATTTTTAAAACAAAGCAATACAGCCTCATCAAAATTGGTATTGTAACTTTATATATTGTCAATTACTTCCATGAGAGGGGGAGAGGTGGTGAGTTAGTTGCTTTAGCAGATATGTTGAGGGTCCAATGGAGTTAAGAGGTTTTGTCCAAAGGACCTATTTTACTACTTTCCATTGGTTCAATATTTTCAAAACAACACACAAACGTAAAGCTTGTCCAATAGCACTGATTTATGCCAAAAAAATATCTAAAACCTAAAAAATGGAGTTATGAGGTTTCCTCCCGACAGCAACGATATGTAGGTCTTCCGTTTCGGCTAATTGGCCTTCATCAGTATCACTTTCTTGACGTATGTAAAAATGTCAATTAAAATGGTGTGTACTAAAATATAGAATTTATATATAGGCTATATAATATGGTTATTAATTGAATGGTTATAGTAAATGAATAAAACAAAAAATGTTGAATCGGCACTAACTTTCTTTTTAATGACTACAATGGCTGGGCTTCCCAGAGAAATTTTGGGTCGCACGTAGCTTACACAGGTGTGCAGCGCATGCGCACATGCCCTCTAGGCCGCACACAGAAGTCACTATGTCCTTTTTGGGAAACGAGACAACATAGATTCCGTATTTTTATTTATTTGTATAGTCAATAATCAGTTTGCAGGAGTGTGCAATGCCAACGGAGTCTGAAAGGTGAGGGCCAGTTAGTTGTCTTTTTAGTGGGTAGACGGCTTAACGATCTCAACAGATGGGGAGTCAAGACGCTCGTTGGCGCCCGCCTGCTAGTCTTTTTTCTTCTTCCTCAGCCCTCCTCTCCCTTGAAGACCCTTGAATGCTGCCTGCCTCGCGCAGTTGATGCCAATTAGGTGTCCTTTTTGTTTAATAACATGTTACACAACATGCATCTATAATCACACACACACACACACACACACACACACACACACACACACACACACACACACACACACACACACACACACACACACACACACACACACACACACACACACACTGCAGTGGGGGCATACTGTATATTAGGGCGTTAGGGCCTAATGTTATTAATTAATGCGGCTGTCATTATTTAGTCATCAGCTTACTAACATGTATACTTAACGGCAAGACACACACACACATACTGTACATGCGTGCTCTCACTCGCGCGCGCACACACACACACACACACACACACACACACACACACACACACACACACACACACACACACACACACACACACACACACACACACACACACACACACACACACACACACACACACACACACACACACACACCTATTCCGCGGCGTCCGAAGTTGACATGTTCCACCCAAAATGCAATGTGTTATCTTTGTCAGGCAGATAGCCCGCGCGCATGTACAGGCGACCCAGAGGTTGGGCTCCATTCGTTATTTTGCTTGACAGATATAAGCAGGAATCTTGGCCAGGTGGGTGGGGTTTCAGTTGACTGCGTGTTCCTTTGTTTTGTGTGATGGCAATGTGCTAGTAGTGTGTTCTCAGTGAGCATACGACAGGGTCCTGTGCATTTAAGGCCTCCAGTTCGGGCCCATTACTGTAAGACCAGACAGAATTTGCTATAGCAGTGCATGGTTCTCAAACTTTTTCACGTCAATGACCCCAAAAATTATATGTATTCGGCAGCGGATCCGCATCTTAAAATATTTTGTTCCAGGGAGCCCCAGAAGCCTAGATTTCAGTTAAGAACATTTAAAAATATTTAATATTTTAAAACATTTTAAAATAGTTCATAAAATCAGTTTAGTTTTAATTGGGTTTTTTTTAAACTGGGATTGTTAATTCAGTACTTTTTGATATAATATTTTGAAAGGCTCAGTTTTACCTTAGTTTTAAATAGTTTTAGTGTTAGTTTCAGTTAACTATAATAACCTTGCCCTTGTCAATGTATGTATGTATGTATGTATGTATGTATGTATGTATGTATGTATGTATGTATGTATGTATGTATGTATGTATGTATGTATGTATGTATGTATGTATGTATTTGGTTAAAATGGGTAAGGTTTTAAAAAAAGGCAAAAGCATGCTCTGTTGCACTGGCCTAAAAGTGGGTCCTATAAAACTGCTTTAACTTCTGAGATGTATGTATGTATGTATTGTATGTGTGCCCCTCTGCTTGGGCTGGTGTGTCACATTGGGTTCAGGCTGCCTGTTAGCAAGGCTCCCCTTGCAGGCTCTTGTTGATACCATGTATGCAAAAGGTATTATTCATGCCTGCTTCACTTCACAAACATCAAGCCGCAACCAGTGGTTTGGAGAAATGTACAAGGCATAACATACTGTATGTACCTTCTCCGGCGACCAAGTTAGTAAATGTCCTTCCGACTTTCTCTCACATTCACTTTGAACCGTCCGCGCACTCCTTTAGTTGTGTTCTTTCTCCCTCTTGTCTTGTGTTTTCTTCCTCCCCCCCCCCCCCCCCCCCCCCACAAGGCCTCTCTCCCTACACCCCTGCTGTCCATTATCCATCACTGTCTGACCCTGCTGTGAAGTGTACATCTTGTACATGTTGGCTCCTGTCAATAACAACGCTTGTGTATAGATGTATTTTCTCTCACTGTCTTCTTCAAGGCCGACTACATAGCAACCGCCTGCCAAGGTTCAAGGTTGAACTTTATTGCCATCAATACCAGTCAGAAAGAAAAAAACTTGCGCACGCACGCACACGCACACACGCACGCATTATTTGTGCATAATTGTCATAATACTGGTATAGTTTTCATGTTGAAAAATGTTCATACATTTTACAAAATGGTCAGAAACTGTGGAAATAGCTCAAAGCTCAAAATGCATCACGATGTGGCACATTTTGAGCTTGTGATATTGGCTATTTTCACTATATTCACAAGTTATTAAATTGTGTACGTAATTTGTGTTATATGTCCCTAGTGCACCTTTTGTTTATGAAGCCTAAAAGCCAAACACAGAAATGTAATTCTTATTCATAATGTTCAACAACAGAAGCACAATTAAATTGATAATCGCAATAATTTGAGCAACAATAAGGGCCTTTCTCGGCCCCACCCCTCTCCCATTGTTTATATTGTGTTTAGGATCCAAGATGGCCACAGCACGAGGAGGGGGGTGGGTTGGAGGTGAGCGGGCGGGGTCGACATATGCCCTTACTGGGCTGCATTCAAGACACTTGCCTTGTGTCTGACACCTGACTTGTGTCTGAACACAGCTTTGATGGATGTGTTCTGCCCCCCTCCCCCCATCAAACAAGATGTTTGGTCAAACCATATGGGCTTTCATTGGAAATGCATTGGAGCGGCCATTATTTATTGTATTGCCATCTACGCTTATAAACGTACCCCCCCCCCCCCCCCAGGGGCCGAGAACATATATATTTAGTTTTCTATCGCTCACTACAGCAAGCAGTCTTTACCTTTCCAAAATATAGAAGAATAAATAACACTGGGCTAAATCGTCTTATGCACAAATGAAATAATCTCTCAAGATAGATTCAGAGCTCTGCAGGTGAATCTGTCGGCAACTCCCATTACAACGTGTCGAGTTGTTGTTAGTAATAAAGAAAACAAAGGAGCACCACCGGAAGAGAAGGGCTGAGGGAGAGTAAACGGGCCGACTTCCGGTCTTGAATTGGGAGATGCCCCCAGAGTCAAATTCAATTGCAACTTTCAGCTCCTCAAAAGGCGGCTATAATCACCCTTTTCAGCTTTGAACTGGACTAGTAAAAAAACAGATGCTCAGTTAATCTATCAACACAAGTCTGCTGAAATTAATTTGATATGAAGGAGCCACTATATGATTATATGCTTAACCCGGCTAACTGACTCTGAAACCAACCGTTAATTAACAAAGTAATGTACAAAATGGGAATAGTAAATGGATATGACATTATGGCCTTCGCTCTCTGCGGGTTTTTACACCAGCCAGTGAAGGACGGATGCTAAGTGAATACACATTTCATCCAGGCTGTTACCCTGAGCTGAGTGCTGCCTTTGCTCCTCCTATGGCGATAGGATCCTGCAGGAAAGACTTATCGCTGTCTCCCTCTCTCCCTGCTGATGCCCCTCCACCGCTTAAGATTGGCAGATGAAATGGCACAACAAGGAGCTCTCTTCTGCCTTCCTCGTGTGCCGGTGGGGTTGGGGTTTGGATGGGTGGTGCGCAATTACCTCAGTTTATCTGACTTCTCTCATGACAGCATGATCGGATGAACACTTCAAACGAGACGAGAGAGAGAGGGGAGTGCACGAGAGTGCAGGTACAGGCGAGTATGACACTAGTGACAGAGCAAGTAAGAGAAAGAGGGGTACTTGAGCTTGTCAGACACATCCTATTGAGGCTGTTGAAGTCACTTTGAAATTGGTACGTGCCGAGTGTCGTTGATGCTGCTTTTTTCAAAGCCCGTTATGCTGAATTTATACATAGCTGTACATGCTAGCAGGTGTTGCACAAGCAAATATAGCTGATCGCCTCACAATGTGTCGCCATGGGACGAGTTGTGAGTTGTGGGCTATGTTTGCTGCGCGACACCTGCGAGGCATGCAGTCAAGAATAACCCCTTATGCCTAAACTACTTTGCCTTTTTATTTTTGAAAAACATTTTTGAATAGTTAAACTATCCAATCTACATCAACACGTTGCGAGCTTGTATATTGGCTATTTTAACTATTCAAAAATGTTTTTCAAAATAGTAAAAAGATGCAAAGTAGTTTAGGGATAAGGGGTTTAGCATGGACGAAAATAGAGCCCTAAGTCTAAACTAAAGCAGCAATTTTCTCCGTGCGATAACCGTGCGCGTCAACTCCAAGTCCAAAGAGAGAGCTGTTTATTTGAGCGTGCTGTGTAGCGATCTGAGCCCCTCGAAACACTGAAATCCTCTGTCCTGTCACATTTTGCGCATATATTTGAGTGCATATACAGTAGCGTCCATTATACTGTAAAGTGTTTGACTAGAGCGTTTCTATTTATCTGTATGTGCCACACACACACACACACACACACACACACACACACACACACACACACACACACACACACACACACACACACACACACACACACACACACACACACACACACACACACACACACACACACACACACCTCTTAATCGTGTCATCCGTTGGGACTGATTGAGCCATTTAGGCGAGATGTATTCATCCAGAAAGAGAACGACCATGACTACTGTCTGTAATCAAGACCCTTTCTCTGAGGAGAGGAGAGGAGAGGAGAGGAGAGGAGAGGAGAGGAGAGGAGAGGAGAGGAGAGGAGAGGAGTGTTTTAGAGATCTCTGTTGGTCAGGAGCAGTGAGTCTTCCTTTTTACAACCTGACTGTCGTCTGTACTATAGCTTTCCCTCAATAAGCACTTTTATTAATGTGAGTTTATAGGCTACACTGTGGTGAAAGGCCCCTCCCCCCAACCCAATCCTTGCAGGGAGGCCTCGGGATTTTCAGCGATACCACTGATATGCCCTCCCGCCAAAAAATACAAAACAAAAACAAAACAAAACACACAAATAAATCCATCCATTCAAACATTATTTGAGGCCTATACCAGACTGCTTAACTGATCCCTTCCCTCATGAAGACAGAGCCAAGGCGCCAAAGGCGGCTTGGACACGACCATAGAATGACCACTGTGGATGGCAGCTGCTCATGACTGCGAGAGAAGAGGGGAGGGGAGTGCGAGCAAGACAGAGAGCAAGACAGAGAGAGAGAGAGAGAGAGAGAGAGAGAGAGAGAGAGAGAGAGAGAGAGAGAGAGAGAGAGAGAGAGAGAGAGAGAGAGAGAGAGAGAGAGAGAGAGACCTGTCACTGCTAACCATTAGCTTTGTCTGCGAACTGTACACCTGGAAGGAGTTGAGTCAGCAATATTGAGTCACTCCATTTCGGTGGAGGGCGGTGGGGGTTGAGAAAGACAATGTGCTTGTCAGTAGAGAGAGGAAGAAAGGTGGCTTTGGTGGTGGGGGGGGCGAGGTGGGGGGAGGGGGTGCCAGAGAGAATGAGGACGTGTGTCTTTCGGAGGGCTGAGATTGATCTCCTAAGTGATCAGAGCTGTGGCGGTCTCTCCAAGCGGGGCCAGTTGAAGTGTTTCAGACAGTCCCGTTGTCAGCGCAACTATACTCGGCATCTGGAAGCCTTTCATTGGCCAAAGCCAGTGCCATTGTCTTTTAACGAAGGGAGGAAGCAATTACACGCTTTGTCGTGCCGCTTGCCAGCATGTCCGATTTCAATAGAGGGCTACTCTGTCAAGTAAGCAACACGTATGCACGAGCACACGCACGAGGGCACGCACGAGCGCACGCACGCACGCACAAATGCGCACACGCGCACACACACACACACACACACACACACACACACCACACACATAAGCGTAGAACAAGCGTAAAACTCACACGTGTGCATGCAGGCACAATTGAGTATTGTGTACTCAATCATAAATATTCATGAGCGAATATTTGTATCCGTGCGCAGATGAGGGAAATGTAGACTTATTAAAGTTCACCTTCTTGCAGCACATTTCTCACATGTTGCGTTCATTCTACCATTCATTGTCAATGGAAGCCAGCGACATGAAGCTACGAAGCATGAAGCTGCCGCAAATATATGCTGTGATGCGATTTTGCATCGTTTCATCTGAACGCACCAACAGACTTGGCAGACTGGCACACACACACACACACACACACACACACACACACACACACACACACACACACACACACACACACACACACACACACACACACACACACACACACACACACACACACACACACACAACACACACACACACACACGGTGCATTTATAGTTAGATTATTATTAAAGGACCAAGCAGTCCTGAAAGGACTTTTTTGAAATTGCTATTTATTTTCTTCCGCCAAAAATAGCAGTTCTGGCTGAACCGTGCAGTCGGTTTTCGCGAAATTTGGAGATATGGTAGAGGGCCATGCCAAACGGTGAGGATGCGAAGCCCACAACCATTGGCCAAAGGGTGGCGCTATATTGAAAATGCAAACTTTGACCAGGCATATCTCATGAACTTTTGACCTCTGACCTCTAGATCACCCGCCATTTTGAATTATATGAAAATCAATTCAAATTAGTCTTCAAGAACCTGTACCTGCCCCCCACTATAAAAAACCGACCCTGTCACAATTCCATGGTCTTTTTCTCAAGTTCAGTCTTCCATGTTTCTTGTGCATATTATTCTTATTGCCTTCCTGCTTGGTCCGGCCTTATCGCTGCTTGCAGCGATCCTTTTCTAGTTAGTATTATTATAATTAGACATATTCGTCTACATAGAACTCCTTTCAATATCAATAACATTTAATCCCCCCCCCCCCCCCCCCCCTCCTCTCTTCCTGCATGCCCTTTCTCCCAGGCTCTATGACGTGATAAGAGCTCGCCCCCGACCCCGCCCTCGATCTATGGCGGAGAGCATTGATGACCTCTTGACAGACAGCCGGACAAATCATCTACCGACGCCACAACCAATCCACACCACCGCACCCAAACCCCTCCCCCCCAAACCGACCTCCAACCAGCACCTCTGTCCCCCGGAACAAGGCAGGGAGAATCACAGAACAGCCGCCAAGGGCAGAGGGCCCTGATGGAGAGACAGAGGAGGACTGCGAGGTGCGTATAGGCCCCAACCTTTTCTGCATCGCGGCCCGCCCCGGCTACCATGTTAAGTGCTGAGATGGGTGGGCCGCATGCATTTTCAGAGCATGTTTATTTTACTGATCAAATAAATCGATTGTAGGGGGCATGGTGGTGGAGTCGGTATGTCTGTCGCCACAGCTAGAAGGTCTTGGGTTTGATTCCCGCTGTGGGTGCTGGGGGCGTGTTCTCTCCTCCACGTCATCAGCGCCCATACCCTAGGTGGGGTTGACGAAAGGGCCTTTCTGTGTGGACTTTGCTTGTTCTCCCCGTGTCCCCTAGGGTAGGTAGGTACCCTCATAAAAAATCCTGGTCTCTAAACTGCCTCCCCCTGGTCAACACCTGATGGAGGGGGAAGGAACGGGTTGGAATAACGTGTTCCTTCCACGCACTACGTCCAACCGGGGAAACTCCCCCCCTGTCAGGTGAAAAGGTACGGATTGGGCTCCTAATGCATTGAAGGAAGCATGAGGTCAGTCCATTGCTCTCCCCAGGTTGGCAGAGAGACTGCAGCTTCCAGGATTACATTAGAAAATGGACACTGGGTGAACAAAATGCGTTACAGAAATCGTGGGATAAAAAGGTAAAGAGGAAATCAATCGATTGCGTTCCGCCTTGGATCAATGGATCTGGCATTGTATATACTTTATCGCTATCACAATGAAAACCAATTTGTCAAGGTTAGAATAAATAAATACCATGGAATTTATTTATTTTTTACAAACATTTTATATTAACTTTCCTCCACCCAACTCGTAGAGCGGGTCTCTATGCAATTTTGATCACATCAGCTGCTCGAAGCTAATCTGACATCACGGCAATAAACAAATCCTTTTTGCCGTTTTTATGCGTGTATGTGTTGTTTGTTTCTTGTTTTGTGTTTGTGTCTCTCTCATTATTTATATCTGAATATGTAAAAAAAACACACACATCTAAAAGAATTTAATAAACAGAATGTTAAAAAAAATCTGTTTGGTCAAAGAGTTAAATTTATATTTATATTTATATAGTTATATTTTTAAGTGCTTATCTATTGGCGGATCACTGACATCATTCGATTTATTCTCCTCATTAATAAATTCTACTTCTAATCCAAAAGTAAAACGGACTCCACACTTTTCCTGATTTATATAAACAAGTGAAAACCGCCAGTCCCACGTGTGTCTTTAACCACTGAAAGCAATCCATGCACTGTGGCAATAACGGGAAGCGACATTGATTTGTGGTTTTTCCTCCATTATATTGGCATGCCTTTATATGTTGTCTTGGAAGTATTGTGTCAATTACCAAGATTGCCGTCCGGATATTCAGTGTAAACTCAAGGCGGCAGACAGCCTCTGATAATAATCCATGGAGTCAGGAAAACAGCGTATAGCAGAGCCGTGTTGTAAATTTAACGTGCAGTGCAATAAAACGAATGGGTAATAAAAAAAAGAAAGAAAAAATACGAACCCATGTACTATTTCAGAAAACCATGCAGGCTCTTCTGCCGGTCAATAATTTCAGTGTTTATTGCCGGAGTTATTGTTCGCTGTGGAAAACGTCTGATCCCGGCGCTCTCCAGTCCAGACAGCATGTCTGCTGTACATTTTGGAGCTATAAATAGACACAGGAGATGGCAACGCATGCTGGCTGTGTCTATAGAAGAACATCATTCCCATCTATTCAGTAGCCCCAATAGTAGACTATAACCTACATCATCTTCAACCCTGTACCATCTATCTAAGGACACACTGCTTTATGGCAGGTACATTGGCAGACAGTATTAACACATTGAGTGCCACCTGGTGGACGGAAGTGGTGGTGCTTGGGTGCCACCGTTAATGCTAGCGAGCTAAAATAGGCCAATACTTGCTCCAGAAAACACCAATGTTACCATCGCGATCACCGGATAATCACAAATGACCTCCGAACATCGCCGATTAGTTCAAAACCACGGACAGTGCCATAGTTTCCGAGAAAAGCTTGCAAAGGCCGCCGCTAATACAGAAGCTAATGGCCATGGAGAAACAGATCCTGTTGGGAGGACATCTATGGCATGACGACCATGCGCGAGTCCGTACATATAACGCAGAGTGTAGATTGGGGGAAACGCGTTGATGTGCTGGAGCATTGCAGCGCGGCATAAAGGACCCTGCAGGCTGTGATGAACCCGATAGCTTAGAACTGTCTCTGCATGCAAATCGGTTCGTCTAGGGGCCAACTCGTAGAGAGCGGGTCTCTATGCAATTTTGATCACATCAGCTGCTCGAAGCTAATCTGACATCACGGCATATAATAAGCAAATCCTACCCCACCCCCCCCCCCCATCCACCCCCCTCGTTATTAACCTATGGATCATTATTAATCTATCTCACCAGATAGTGTTCATATGCGTTCCCTGTGTTTGACAGTGGGGATAAAAAAAAAGTTTACACCAGTGGTTCTCATCCTGTGGGCTGGGGCCCTCTGGTAAGACCCTAAATAATTAACAAAACACTAAAGCCTCGTCCACATAGCCAAAAGCGGGGGGAAAAAATCATGCACGCATATTTTCGAAGCAGCTTTTTCATTCAGAAAGTGGGCGTGTCCAAGGTACCTGTCACTCAACTCGCAGCCAGCTGGAGTGGCCTTGAGACGAGGCAAACAAAATTGTTAGTTTGAACAGGCGTGCATTTTGAAGTCTAAAATGTAAAATAGCGTCTGTAGAGGAGAAATGACTCTATATTTAGTTACTACATAACCTATTTATGGATAAATAAATAATACCAGTAAGAGGGACTTGAGGGAAGACTGCTGGACGAGCGCTGGTGCTTTGGCATGGGGGGTCAGATCAGTGTTTGATGAGGTCAGATCAACAAGAGTTGCTGGCCGGCTCCCACGTGTGTCTTTAACCACTGAAAGCAATCCATGCGCTGTGGCAATAACGGGAAGCAACATTGATTTTGGTTGTTTTTCCTCCATTATATTGGCATGCCTTGTATGTTGCAGATCTAGGTGTCTTATGGTTATCCAGATCTTATTGTGATCTTCATATATGGATATGGCCATAAGGGTGGTGTGATGTGTCACGAGGCATCAGGGCCGGATGGGACCTAGGTGGCGCTGCAAGCGAGATCCGTAGCGGCCGCCCCCGGTATAGAATGGTTAGAACCGTGCCAGATGACATGTCCTAGAATTCGACTATATAACCGGGAGATACCCGAAATCGTGCATGCTTTTGGTTAGACATACCATTGGTCCGATATCTCAAACCCTCACACTAACCCTAACCTCCCACGGGGCAGCACACACAAACCTAACCTTAACCCTCTCCCAACCCTTAACACACCCCTCACCAACCTTAATCCGGTCGTCTTAACGCACCCCTCACCAACCTTAATCCGGTCGTCTTAACGCACCCCTCACCAACCTTAATCCGGTCGTTTTAACGCACCCCTCACCAACCTTAATCCGGTCGTTTTAACGCACCCCTCACCAACCTTAATCCGGTCGTTTTAACGCACCCCTCACCAACCTTAATCCAGTCGGACAATGCTATGTCTAACCAATGCTACAGTATATGTCTAACCAAAGTATGCCTCCCCTACCCACCTATCCTTGTGGAGAATTTAATACATTTTATTTTTAACTTACCATTTTTGTGGTGCAAACCACTCCAACAACCAGCTTTGTCTGTGTCTATGTATGTGTGTACCTGTACGTGTGTGTACCTGTACGTGGGACCCAAAAAATGAGCATGGTTACTATGGTCACTGACATTACGTCAGACCACAGCTGATCAGGCTATATAAGAACTTGCACCACTCAGTTCACACGGGTGTGATTTTTGTTGAGTGATGCTTGGAGTTGGACGCCTTATGCTTGCACTTTGCAGGCACAAGTAAAAGCCACGCTGGATCACCAAACGCACTTTCATTTAATTAATTCATTCGGCATCGGCATCATCATCCCCTCCGTCAATTATTATTAGTCCTTTTCCATCTACAAACAACTCGTCCATCAACGTGTCCATCTTGGTCCGAGAGTAACTTATTAGTTAGTGCAACCTGCATTGTTATGTCTCATGACATAACATTACGTTACATAACATTGTGTGTCTCTACACAATTCTGTTACCTGCTTCCTGGTACCTGTTTCTGGTCATGTGACCCAAGCAACCAATACACGACAGATTAACAGGGCTTTTTGGGGGTTGCCAGTTTGGTTAAGTGTGTGACGATATCCCCCACTTCATGCAAATAGTGCAGCAAATGAAACATTGTTGTTGTGAGGAGCAGAACAGGGGTGCAAAGTGTATTTATTCGTGTTTATTTGTTCAATGGGGAGGGGGCGCCTAGTCACCCACCAGAGATTTTATTTAGACGAGACACTATATGAATTAATCTCGCGTTACTAGACTCTAGCTCTAGCTCTATCATGAGTAAAGTAAAATATTAAGCGGAAGTGGAGCCTTTATAGCCGATATATATATATATATATATATATATATATATATATATATATATATACATATATATATATATATATTTGTGAACGGAAATGGCAGTTCCCTTACTCTGATTTTGAGGTGTAGTTCCAGACTCTGTATAGAAGTATCGGAGATTGTGGAATAGTTGTCAATACGCGAGACTGCATATTAATGGCCATTACACAAATATTCCCGGATTTACATCTGCAGTCCCCACACAAAACATAAAAACAAAACATGCAGACAATTGAATACATTACATTACAGTAGCAATGCTACTTTTGCTGCTTTTGAATTGGAATTTGAAAAAGTAGCCAGTTTCTGACATGAATGAGGTTCGCACCCGACAGAGACGATATGCACATCAAAGCATCACACTTTGCTGAGGGAAGGAAAGCCATATACAATATCACTTCATGCATGAGGTGTTTCTGTTGTTCATGTGTAGAGCATGGCAGTGGGGGTATAATGATAAAGTATTGGCTGGTGCGCCTGCGTCACGACAAAAGCCAGCAATATTTCAGACATCACACTCTCCTGTCACTGTGGCTGTTATAGATAGATACCTTTATTATCCCGTGGGGAAAAATCAGTCGCCCAGACGTGGCACAGCAGTTAAGGTTACGTCTTACATGGAGATGAAGAAGTACTGTTACAGTAAAAACAAGGCAAAAATACAATAATACTAAAAAGCAACGGTGAACGAGGGTAACAACAAATAAGGTGTCTATACAATCAGACGTCATAATTGAGTACCACAGACGAAAAACAGTCTAAGTCCAAATTTCAGACTGACCCCTCCACGAAAAGGCCTCGTTGTCCTGAACCCTTATCTATCATTTATATATTATGGATCAATAGTGTGGACTTAGACTGTTATTCGTCTGTGGTACTCAATTGTATATCATTGCGTCTCGTCATAAAAAAAGACAAGAAAGTTAACTGTGCAATGCCAAACAAGAAAGTGTCCATTGGTCAGTGCAAAAAAACAAAACAAAACAAGAACCCCTCCGGACCCTCCCACCCCTACAGTGTTATACTTTTACTGCACGTACAAACGCTCTGTCTGGGCTTGTTAAAGTGGGTTATAGCCAGCTAAAATGGCACTTGTACTCAAGGGCCATGGCCGCAAGGCTGTATATATTCCTTCTATACCTCTGGCATTCCAAGCATGGCAAATATATTCTCTTGCAGCTGTATGAAACTAGATCAGTGCGGTCATTTCCAGGTAATGATCACATCGCTGCTCGTGAATTTGTATTCATTGGCCAGATTAATCTCATATTCATTTGAAATGCATACGCCCCCCTCCCCGTTTATTAGGTGTCTATTCACCCGAGATGAGATGTGTGTGGACGATTCACAGAGAGCATTTTTGCCACAGGGTGAGCGTAACAAAAGGGAGACAGTGTGTATGCATGTGTAGTGGGAAGTAACTAATGTACTCAAGTGTACATATAAGTACAATTGTGAGGTACATTTACTTTACTGGATTTTCTACACTTCTACTCCACATACATCTCAGAGACAAATGTTGTAGGCTACTTTTACTCCAGTATACAATTATTTGACAACTTTAATTACTGGTTACTTTGCAGATATCAATTATTATAAAACATACATTGACCACTTTAGGCCTTTTGTATACACATAGGGTATTTGAAAATAGACGATCTGCAACCTCACAACGTGTCACATCGCAACGCGTTGGGAATCTGTAGATCTGCTGTTTTCAAACAATTGACTTAATTTTTGGTACTTTATTTTGATGACAATACGTTTGTACTTTTACTCACACTAGTAACATTTTGAACACAGGCAGAGTGGCATTCCGACGCACCATCATTCCAACTATGTGGGTTCCGCGTGCGGTGATAGGTTTAGTTTTTTTTTTTTAGGTTAGGATATTAATAATGTATTATCGTTCACATAATGTTGTTAGAAGCCCATTTCACTTCTGTTGAAATCAATTTGCTTCCAATCCCATCTCTCTAACTGCATGTCCTGGGACCGCCATTTTTCCCATCGGTGTATTCTCATGATCCCGCCCTAGCTGTGTATGGAGGGGTGTGTAGGAGGTGGGGCACTACTTCAGTTATATGAGTTAGTTTGAGCTGCACGTACGCGCACCAGCACATGCATGGACACGCATGACGCACATGCATATTCACCATCCACACAAGCCGCTGAGTGTCATCATGAATTTACATCGGAATGACCCTGGCTGGATGCATATCAATTGGTCCATTGTGTGACCTTCTAAGTACTGTAGGTCTAGGCATACTGTCAGATGTGCGTTTGGGTGACAGTGGCTGATGGATTCATGAACTAAATTACTAGCCTGGGTTCCAGCCTGAAAAGATCACAGGGTCTAATGAATGTGAAGGGGGGGGTAGGGGCTCCCATACTGTGTGTAATAGGCTCAATCACCTCCACATTCAATAGATCCCGTGATATTTTGTGGCCAGATGTAATTTCTTGGGGTCTAGTAGGGCTATAGTAAACATTAAAAAAGATAATCACCATAATCTTTTGTAAAAAAAAATACTCATCTTATACGTTCTCTAATAACAACCTAAAACATGAACCTTGGTTGAAAAAAAAATAAAGTTGTCCTTTACCAATCGCATCACATTGTGAGCGTCTAGGTTGTCTATTTTTTGAAAATAAATGAATAGGTAAAGCCACATTGACGGTATAATTTTCAATTGCAGTCTCATTGAAAAAGTAAAATAATGGCCACTATATCGGCCAAACCGATATTGGTCGGGCTTTTGGGAATGGTGGAGATTATTGTGAATGAAAGTTTCTTGGAAGGCATCCGTATCAACTTGTGATGAGAGACTTGCGGGGCCAGATGGCGAGGGGCATCCCTGATTCATTTTTCAGGCAGCAGATTAATTGTTTTTCTGTCTCCTGCACAGCAAGGTTTTTGGATATGGAGTTAACACCCCCTTAAGAATTTCTAAATGATTTGATCGACAGAACACTTGACTTATGAGTAAACTGTTTGGCTTTTCATCACGGCTATATCACAATGCTGCGAAATTAAAGCACACTGTTAGGTTGCACACACAATTCCTCAAAACAAAAAATATATATATTGAAAATAATTCACTCCGGTGACTTTGCTGATATTATCTGACCCCATGTGGGAAGTGCAAGTGTGATGCATGTTGTTTTTGTTTTGTCTGGTTTAATTTTGGTCATCAAGTTATGTTTGCGGTTAAAGTTGTGATACTTTTATTTATAGACAGAATTAATGTTAACCATTTATTCCATGAACGACAGCTATGTTATTCTTGTGAATTCAAAATGTCTATACTCTAGTGACCTACACGCTTGTGAGCTTGTAGATCGGCTATTTTATTTTAGGTTATACTGTACAATCATGTATGTCAGAGAGGATACATGCGGTTCCAGGCGCAGGGCTTT